>NC_133366.1:12204897-12287421 GCF_049309525.1 Garra rufa
ATGCAAATGAAGATAGACTCGCTGTCTGACAGTCTGACAACTGTCTGCTTTTAAAACTCTAAGACAGATGACACTCTTTGCCACTCTGAAATACAGAACAAGGGGGAAAAAACGTAGATATTAAAAACCATGAAAGCAACAAGCATGTAGCAGGAGCTTAATTTAGCATGAAAGATGGATTCCATCCGCTAATGATATATTCACAGTTTTTATGTTGAGCAAGTCGATGCCTGCTTTCTTCCTGAACGTACGTAAAGAAGCAACCCTGTGTTTTGTTTCTTCTCAGCCTGTGTCTTTGAATTAGCCGAAGACTGTAAGTTTAAGATGCTGTCACCCTAAAGTGAGATGGAGCACACTTGACAAGTTGTGTGGGAAGATTAAATCTTTTCCCTATACAGTTTTTGACAGTGAATTTTGGAGGGAAAAAAATCTAAATCAGAATTTTGGTTCTAAGCACTTATAGTGAACACAGAAAATAGACCTAAGGGCTCAAAACACAGCAGATATATACAACCGTTATGCCACAAGCATTTTATAACAACTTGCAAAACTTTTACAGTGAATTAATAGGTCAAGCCACCAAGGGAATTGCATATAAGCTGATTCTAAGCCACACTTAAACTACCGCTCAAAAGTTTAGAGTATGTGGGATTTTTTTGAAAGAAGTCTCTTATGCTCACAAGGTTGCATTTATTTTTTAGTGTTCTGGTCATTTTGACCCACAGACGATTTCCTTTTTACAGAAAATAAAATAACAGTTATGTTATATAGTAAAAATAAATAAATAAATAAATAAAGCACAATAAGAGATTTATAAATATATTTTTAAAGGCTGGTCAGCAAATCAAAAGGGTTACAAAATACACAAAACTTATTATTATTATTATTATTATTAGTAGTAGTAGTAGTAGTAGTAGTAGTAGTAGTAGTAGTAGTAGTAGTATTAGTATTAGTATTAGTATTAGTATTTCGAAATTAATCATTGTATTGAATTAAATTAGAAGCGACATTAAATACTTTTACATTGGTATTTTTTGTACAATTAAATATAGCAATTAAAATATTATATTAAATATATTGTTATATTAAGTATATTATTAAAATATTATATTTTAATAATTTTTTAAAAAGCTGGTAATTTTTTACCAAAAAACCCACGATAAAGGGCTTTTATATATATATATATATATATATATATATTTATAAAAAATCATATATAGTACAATATATTAAGATTTTATTATTATTATTTAGAAATTAATAATTCTATTGAATCAAATACTTTTGCATTTTAAAATTTAGTAAGATTTAAATAAATTAATATATAACAATTAAAATATTCTATTAAATATATTATTATATTGCATATATTATTAAAATATTATATTGTTTTATTATTAATTAGATTTAGAATTATTTAGAATATTATTATTATTCTTAATTTTATATATATATATATATATATATATATATATATATATATAGTAGGTATTTTTTTAAAGGCTGGTCATTTTTTACCAGAAAGCCCCAGGGTGAAGGACTTTCAGCAAAGCAAAAAAAAAAAAAAAAGTATTGTTATTATTATTATTATTATTATTATTATTATTATTATTATTATTATTATTATTATTTAAATGAAATAAAATTAAAGTTTCAAAAGTGTTAATATATAATGCCAGACACTTTTTGGAACCAATATAAAAAATAAATAAAATACATGTATCATAATATCAGCAAATCAAATGAAAATACAATGATTCAGTCGATCAATAAAGTAATCAAGAAAGCCAGGACTGTTACAGGACTCCACCTTGACTTGTTGAAATCAGTAGCAATGGAGACCACCATGTGATTGCATCACAAACAGCCTATCTTACCCACAATGCTCTGCCTTTGAGCACCTTTAGCCAACGGCTCTTTCCACCACAGTGTTTTAACAAGCGCTGCTGGGGATTGATTCTACCTGCTGCCATCAGACAATACAACACCTCCTTCTCTTCTTCCCGTCCCGCTGTTCCTCCAGGTGATTCCCCAGTCAGGATAACAACATTACACACAAACAGCTCTTTCTAACTCACCCGCTCAGTAGAAACACCTGCTAATGCACTCAGATATGCACACTATACTTGAACTTCAGCTCCTACTCTGTTGCATATGTGTGTTTTGTGCCTTGGCATCAGTAAAATACCTCTATCTGTCTGTTTGTTTTGCTGTTTGAGTTCAGTATTCTCTGTGCATTCACTTAGTGACCTCCAGATCCACAGGAGATGGTGAGCGCTGTTTATTTGTGCCTCTGTGTGAGGGAGTTTTGTTGTGGGACTTCAGTCCTTGGTTTTCTAAGCCAAGGACAAGCACCAGAAAGTGAGAGAAAGAGGTGCAAGCTCACAGCTATGAGCAAAGTAAATAATATTCTCACAGACCTGCTACAGAATCAATTTTAAACATTTCGTGTCATGCCAAAATGGTACAACCTACTTGGACCCCATTGACTTTCATGGTATGGACAACAAAATACACTGAGACAGTGTTTCTCAGAGGAGAAAAAAGTCAAGCAGGTTTGGAATGATGTGATGCTGAGTAATTGATGACAGAGTTGTTATTTTAAGGTGAACTGTCCCTTTAAGACAAAAGTGTTCAGTGACTGTATTGTAATTCTCAGACTCGGCTGTCATAAATCCAGCATTGCTCTCTAGTGCTGAACTCTTTTCTCAAACGCAAGCATGGTTTCCTCAAGGTCTTGGAACAGTGTGATGCAGTTGTATTGACATATAATCCATGACCATCTGGCTCTACACCTCTGGGCCTACAGCTGCTCTTTTTTTTCCTTCATGCCCTCTGAACAAAGTTTCATCTTGGATTTTCACAACAATTTTTCTGGACCGTTTCCCCTCAGCTACTTTTTTATGCAGTTTTTATTTGACACATGTCACCTCAAATCAAACTTTGATGTCTTCTTTCTGCTTCAAAATTGCCAATCGTACATACCAGTGTTGTTTTTGTTTACTAAAACTATTCAAATTAATTTTGGCAATTGAAAACTGGGTCCCACTTTATTTTAGGTGGCCTTAATTACAATGTAATTATTGTGTTCGTATTGTATTGCAAAACCTTTTTCCTGCTATTGATGTGGGATACGGGTAAGGTTAGGGTTAGGTTTGTTACAGATGTAATTACATGCAGGTGTTTTTTTTATATATATAAGTGCAATGTAAAAACATGTATGTACACAAAAAGTGCATTGTATCAAACGACTGATTTAAATGTAGGTACATAGTAATTTACATGGGACCGAAAACTAAAATGAAATATAAATATTTAATTAAATAAAAAGTAATATAAAGTATATAATTATATAATTAAAAATAAATAAAAATGAAAAATGTATAATAAAATACATATAATTGTTGCATTTTTAATTTATTATTATTATATAAATTATTATTATATAAAATTCATTAATTAAATTATATTAGAAGTGATGGTAAATACTTTTAAAATGTTAAATTAAATTAAATGTAATAATAAATAATAATAATAATTAAAATTGAAAATGCTAATTAGTTGAAGTTGAAGTACAAAAATTACTAAAATACTGACTAAAACTGAAATTAAAAATAAATGAAATAATATATATATAAATATAAATATAAACAAAGATAATATAAATATAATAAAATAATAAAATGACAAAAGCACAACAAAAGTACTAAATAAATATGAAACAAAAAAGAGTTTAATATAAATATTCAAAAACTAATAGTGACAAAAGCATGTAACAAAATGACTAAAACCTAAAGTAAAATAAAAATGAACATTGAAAAAAAATACTATATTATACATATGTAAATAATACTAAATACCAAAAATACACTGTCACACACTGAATAGTCAGATTTGCTATGTATTAATGAATTAATCAACATTAATTGTTATTTTATAAAACAACTATTTAGTATTTTGATAATAGTAATAATTATTATGATTTTTTAAAATTATTATTAGTAGTAGTAGTTTGCTTAATATGTCCATTACAACTACTACTACTACTATTACTATTATTATTATTTACTATTACCACTATTATGTTATATTATTATATTATATATTATGTAATTATTATTATTTATTTGTAGTAGTGGTAGTTTGCTTAATATGTTTATTACTACTAATTATTATTGTTGTTGTTGTTATTATTACTATAAACAACAAATATGTGACTCTTTTTTTTATTTATTTATTGAGGTTTATACATCATCTGAATAAGTAAGCATGCCATTGATGTACGGTTTGTTATGATAGAACAATATTTGGTTGAGAGACAACTATATGAAAATCTGGATCTAAGGGTGAAAAAAAAAATTGAGTTTTTATTAAGTTTTTTTAAGTTAATTTTAAGTTAAGTTAATTAAGTTTTTAGCAATCCACATTACTAATCAAAAAATAAGTTTTGATATATTTACAGTAAGAAATTTCTAAAATATCTTCATGGAACATGATCTTTACTTAATATCCTAATGATTTTTGTCATTAAAGAAAAACTGATAATTTTGTCCTACAAATATACCCATGTTATGACTGTTTTTGTGTTCCAGGGTCACATATATGATTAATATACACACTTTTTTCACATTTTAAGCAAACACCAACAGTTAATTTATTAATGATACATTAATCAGGTGTTAACACATCAATTAAATACTTTTCAGATGATACGCTCCTTCACAGACATCTTGGCAACATATGTGTGGTGTCTTTGAATAGCATCAGCTGCCTTTCACAAAGTAACATAAAACTCACCCAGAAATCTATCTGTATATTATGTGTGAATCTAATTGACTGGCACTGAGAGGCATTATGAGGTTTAATTGGCAAGCTGCGTAATACAACATATGTACGCTGCGGTAGGAGTTCATTTGACAGGAGCTGGCAATAGCAAGGCCACCTACAACACTCCCCATATGTAGGAGACAGAAGGGCCCACTGTCCTTCAGCTAATGTTTACCGCTCTGCTGTAAAATACGCCGTCCAGGAATGAGTAATTGACCCCACACACAGACACAACATAAAGGCAGTCAATACACCAGTGAAAACCATATAATATGCATTTGAAATTTGCAAAAGAAGGGGACATCACATAAAACAGAAAGCACATAATTTGTATTCAAAATGCTTGAGAACTATTTGCTCATCATAATCAGTGTTGCCAAGTCTGTGGTTTTCCCATGGAATTGGGTTACTTTAGCACTGTTGCCGCAGGATAATATTTATCCCCTGAACTGTGAATTTTACCATGGGAAACCTGCCAAAAAATGTGTGTTTTACTCCCCTCAAAGTAGCCATTGGATGGGTTTTGTTGTGAAAACCTGGCAACCCTGATCATAATAAAATGTACATACACTAAAATCACAGTATGCTAAATTTAGTTGACCATAGGATTGGTGCAATATTGCACAAACCTGTGTTTTTTTTCCCCTCAAGAACTGTATTCAAAACGTGATTGGGCTAGTTTTGAGTAGCAATTCATTGGGTTTTGTTGTGAAAACCTGGCAGCCCTGATCATAATAAAGTGTACATACACTTTAGTTGACCATATGATTGGTGCTTTATTGCACAAACCTGTTTTTTTTCCCCTCAAGAACTGTATTTAAAACATGATTAGGCTAGTTTTGAGTAGCAATTCAGTGGGTTTTGTTGTGAAAACCTGGCAACCCTGATCATAATAAAATACACATACACTAAAATCAAAGTATGCTAAATTTAGTTGACCATAGGATTGGTGCAATATTGCACAAACCTGTGTTTTTTTTCCCCTCAAGAACTGTATTCAAAACGTGATTGGGCTAGTTTTGAGTAGCAATTCATTGGGTTTTGTTGTGAAAACCTGGCAGCCCTGATCATAATAAAGTGTACATACACTTTAGTTGACCATATGATTGGTGCTTTATTGCACAAACCTGTTTTTTTTCCCCTCAAGAACTGTATTTAAAACATGATTAGGCTAGTTTTGAGTAGCAATTCAGTGGGTTTTGTTGTGAAAACCTGGCAACCCTGATCATAATAAAATACACATACACTAAAATCAAAGTATGCTAAATTTAGTTGACCATAGGATTGGTGCAATATTGCACAAACCTGTGTTTTTTTTCCCCTCAAGAACTGTATTCAAAACGTGATTGGGCTAGTTTTGAGTAGCAATTCATTGGGTTTTGTTGTGAAAACCTGGCAGCCCTGATCATAATAAAGTGTACATACACTTTAGTTGACCATATGATTGGTGCTTTATTGCACAAACCTGTTTTTTTTCCCCTCAAGAACTGTATTTAAAACATGATTAGGCTAGTTTTGAGTAGCAATTCAGTGGGTTTTGTTGTGAAAACCTGGCAACCCTGATCATAATAAAATGCACATACACTAAAATCAAAGTATGCTATATTTAGTTAACCATAGGATTGCTGCTATTTTGCACAAACCTGTGTTGTTTTCCTCAAGTACTGTATTCAAAACACAATTCAGCAATTCAGTGGGTTTTGTTGTGAAAACCTGGCAACCCTGATCATAATAAAATGCACATACACTAAAATCACAGTATGCTAAATTTAGTTAAACATAGGATTGCTGCTATATTGCACAAACCCTGTTTTTTTCCCCCTCAAGAACTGTATTTAGAACGCAATTGGGCTAGGTTTGAGAAGCAACTGGATGGGTTTTGTTGTGCAAACCTGGCAACCCTGATCATAATAAAATATACATACATTATGTATGGTAAATTTAGTTAACCACATTGGTGCTATATTGCACGAACCCGTTTTTTCCCTCGAGAACTGTATTGGCTATAATCTAAATTCCCAGAATCTTTGAGTGTCCTAGTATGTGTCCTTAGACCTTGATGATTACTGGTTGTGGTTTATTTTCTCTCTCTCAAGCTTAAGGACACCACAATGTTTAGAGACCTTTCATTTCTCTATTTCTCTTTGGCGCACACACTTCAGCAGCATCTGTGTTATAATTTGCATTGAGTTTAAAGCAAGTAATCAGAAACAAACAGTTGAAGGATGATGAATCCAAAAGTAAACAGCCTAAACGCCCACAGATTTGTGAAAGAGCAAAGTTCAAATTTTTAACAGTAAAAACTATGAAAATTATAACAGTTAGTAGAAACACAAGTTAGAGGTGTTGAAGTGCTATAAGTGATCATGTATGAAATGTACATATTACCTGACAGATTTCTCTGAAACAGGTGACCTGAGAATCACACCTGTCTTTGTGACAGCCTAAGCTATGGAAATGGTGATGAAAAAAGTCAAGATGACTTCAGAAAGATGGCAGCATCTTAGATCTTTTTCTAAAATATGTTAACTTTAGCAGTCTTTGTTGCATGATGTGCCAATGGTGACCATTTGAAAATGGGGATACAGCTCTTTTCAAGTTTTTCTCCAAAGTTTGCATGCCTGTAACTCAAGAATTATTAAAGATATCTTAATGCCTTGTTAGATAATAGATCTTAACAAACTTTCCTTTGGACATCTTTATTTGTAATGCTATGTGAGATTTGGTTTCAGAGATATTGGAGTTTGAATATGGCTCCAGGAGTAAATAGTTAAAATCAAATGTGGATCAGTTTGCAAAAATATGATACTTCTTTTCTTTTAAAGAGGAATGTCTGAAGAACAAATAATGTTGAAACTGTATCTGGTTTCCTTTTGTCAAGACAACTGCATTGAACATACCTGCATGCCTGAGTGCCATAAATATTACTTTTTCCAAAGTTTGCATGTCTATAACTCAAAAAGCATTGAAGATATTGCAATATGATTTTAGATTCTAGTTGTTAATAAACTTTTCTTTTGGGAATCTTGCTATATCATTCAGTCCCAGACATTTGGGGCTCCCAATGAAGCTCCATGTCCAAATTGTTTAATATTACCCATTTTCAGAAGTTGAAAACCAAACGTTGGTCACTTTATATACAGCTGACACTTATTTTATTTTATTTATTTATTATTATATGTAACTCTGCAAAACTGTGCCTTGTCCGTCTCCATCTTTCTTAAAGTTGTTTCCTCAATTAAAAACAACCAGGTTGAGATTTATATCCCCTTGTCTGTTTTGAATAACACTAGAATCCCCCACCCACCCCTGCTGTTCAAAAAAAAAAAAAAAAATTACTCAGTAAATTTTACTCATAGTAAAATTTTAAATGTTACTTTTTACTTTTACTATAGATTTTTTTTTACCAGTACTTGTACTTAAGTAAAATTTCATTGAAGTAACAGTACTTTTACTTGAGTAGCTTATTTTATTACTCTTTCCACCTCTGCTGATGTTCCACTTTAAAGATATGTTACATCTGAGATGTTGTAAATCTCATGTCTTTTCATGTTCTAGTGTCTTTTCATTGGTCAAATCCACTGAGACACTTTGAGCACTTGATCTACAGCATTAGTTACTGTACACGGCCTGCGGACTAGACATGGGCCGCTGAGAGTCGATTCAGCAAGTCAATTCACACAGGACTATTTTGACCTGTGGGTATTTTTCAGAGCATTTTATAGCTGTTAAAAGATGTGTAATTCTTCCCTGAAAAAATCACTGACATGACCAATTCGGACAGGATTAAAATCACAGAGGAGCTATGGTAGTTATTACATTACCCCGCCTCCCCATGTACAACTAATCCCGTCCGAACAGGGCTGTTGATATAATTGTTTCTACATTGGTTAATAGGCTTTCTTTCCATCCAAACATTCCTCAGTTGCGGCCAAACGACGTGACTGTTATAAATTGGGTGTATAGAGACAGTACCTCGAGTTTTGTGGAGGAAAATAAACTAGAACAAATTCGACTTGGACAATTTAGCCCTGGCAATGCTAAGCTATGGGGGCATGTCACTATTTGTTAAGATAGGGAATTTTATGTGGACTGCCTTATAGGTTTTACGCCTCTCTCCCACATGTGAAATTGTTGCCGAATTGCTCTCGGTGTCCGAGACTGGGATCATTTCGTTTGACAACACCTGTTCTAGTGCAACGTATTATTTTTCACTGGGAATGATCTTCTCCCCTCTAATACAAGAGAATGGCCCAATACCATCCATCCAAAACACTACCCACAAACTCTACAGAGAGTCCAGCCTCACAAAAACAAACATGCTCTACCAAAAGCAATGGATTTATTTGTCCATTAAAGGAATAATTTACCCACCCTTCCATTTACCCAAATGAAAACGGGCTGAAAATTCACCTCAGGCCATCCAAAATGTAATGAGTTTGTTTCTTTGTCAGAACAGATTTGGAGAAATTTAGCATTGCATCATTTGCTCACCATTGGACTGAATGGGTGCCATCAGAATGAGAGTCTGAACATCTGATAAAAACATCACAATAATCCACAAGCATCCAGATAACCCCAGTTCATCAATTAACAACTTGTGAAGTGAAAAGCTGCATGATTGTAAGAAACTAAATTTTGCTTCTGGCCAAAATATGAGTCCATAATAACAATGCATCCTTCAGTAAAAGGTCCATCCCTTGTTATCCTCTCAATATATTTGTTTCAAACTGTTTTCAGTTGTACACGGTGCTTGGTCTGTAGATATTTCTCTCCTGATTCAGACGAGACAGATTTTTACTGGAGAAAGCAATATTGTGGATAGAGAACTTGCTTTTTAGACAGATGCAATGCTTTGAAGTTAAAAACATCTTGATGAATCTGACACAGCTTTTAATTTCATTGTAATTTGAAAGACATTAATTGATGGACTGATGGAGTTTTGTGGATTACTTTTGGATTGTTGTAATATTTCTGTCACCATATTGACATGAGGGTAAATTAAATGAAATTAAATACAATTAAAAATAATTTTCATTTTTGCTTGAACTAAAAAAACGTTCAGCATCTCTTCACAAAAAAGAAAAGTTACTTAATTTGTTACCCCACTGACTGAATTTTTTTAGTTCAGTCAACTTGAAATGTAAAGTTACTAAATGTTAATTTAAGTGACATTTGGACTATTTTAGTTGACTAAACTAAAAATGTTAAGTCAGCGAGTTAACAAATTATTTTATTTTTAAAACTTTTTTTTTTTTTTTACAGTGCACATGACTTCTCTAACAGTTACCTTTAGCATTCAATTTATTGACAAAATGCCCCCCCCCCCAAAAAAAATGCCTGATTTTGGATGATGATTAATGCCCTTCCAACAAATGTAAATCTTTCAAAGTCACACTTGAGTATTATTCCAACTAATTATGTACCAGTGTTCTTTCCTTTGTAAATATGTTCCTGCATATAATTATGCGTACATAACTGGAATTTAAGAAAAGACTTGATTTAATAAGGTGCTCAGAACAGCACTGTAGTGAAGTGTCTAATAAGCCTATTCAGAATTCAGAGAATATCAAGCCAGAGCCGTTGTAAATGAGGGAAGCTTAATCAGAATAAGGGTCTGAACATGTAAACAGCTTATACTCATTACTCACAGAAACATGCTTCAGCAGTATTAAAGTCATTTTTTCAGCTTTAATGGTTGTGTTGTTATATTACGGGTGGAAAATTAACAAGCAGAAACGTAACCACTATGTCTAATGTTTTCATTTCCTTGCAATGGTGTTTAAATTGTCTTATTTTACTTATGTATATATGCTTTATAATGAGCATCAGAAATGTTTTCTGATCTGTCAATCATTTTATGCACGAATGCTGACATTGGATTGACTTTGAAGGGTGGAGTTTTGAAAATAAGGCATGTGATTAAAGTCTGCAAAATAGCTGACATCCCTTGCGTCACCTGTATTGGCATGAGAGTTTTTCAGCACATTTTTTTTTTAAACAGTGCCAGCGATTTTCAATCAGATTAACTGGGCCCTACACTGGCTTGCTGGACATACACCCTTTTCTTCTTGAACTCTACATTTTAAACTAAGTGTCTGAGATCATTGTCCAAGCAATAATTTATTTATTTTTGTCAAGGCTTTCAGTGGACTAAAGCAGGTTGTCTTGCAGTGTTTTCCTGTGTATTGCACCATCCATTGTTTCATTTCTTTCTTTTAACAACATGCATACTTCATGTTGAAGAGTAAAGCACACAGCATGATGCTATCACCAGCATACTTCACTAAAGAAATGGAGTTCTTTTGGACCACACGCATTACTATGATCCCCCCTTTTCCCATGCTTCTCAGCACAAAATCTTTTCCTACATTGAAACTGGGTCATTATTAAAGCCTGTGCTCAATAACAAAATAAAATAAAATAAAATAAAATAAAATAAAATAAAATAAAATAAAATAAAATAAAATAAAATAAAATAAAATAAAATACAATTTTGTTTGTAAGAAGAACGTCTTGGTTACGTATGTAACCCTCGTTCCCTGAAGGAGGGAACGGAGACGTCACGTCGGAGACCGACGAATTGGGATATCGCTTTAGAGATACCAATCCTCTTCGTGTGTAAACTAAACGAGCCAATGCACATTGGCATGCATGATTGCATCCAGCTGTCGCTGATCACAGCGTGAGCATAAATACACAGCAGGTGCAATGCATAGACAGGATTTCGCTGAGGAGCCGAGCTTGGGTCCGGCCGCACAGCGGTGGTACAGCAGCTGAGGCGACGGGACGTGACGTCTCCGTTCCCTCCTTCAGGGAACGAGGGTTACATACGTAACCAAGACGTTCCCTCTCAGTCGGTCTCTACGACGTCACGTCGGAGACCGACGAATTGGGATCCCTAGCAAAGCGCCGCAGCTGCTGCCCCCCTCCAGTGTCCTGAGCAAGCCACCTGGCCTCCAATTTTTGCTAAGGCCAAGGGCGGATCAGAAAAGACCAGTCACTGTATAACATAGCACTACCTACTTAGTGAAGCTGGAGCACTGGGAACGTGCGGAGCTCCCACCCATCCCGCAGGAGGTTCGGAGCAATACGCATATGGCTCAATTAGGACATATGGAAGAATGGAGGTGATTGAACCCTCGTGAAGATGGTAGAAGGTTACCGGGGAAACACGGTCTCTGTGGGTACCGTGGAAGACATATGGGATTCACTTAAGTCTCTCATGTATCCTAAGCCTTCTGTCGGTTCTAAAGATTCATCGAGAGAGGCCTGGCGCCTAGACGCTCCGCTACGTCTGGAGCCGAGGAAGGAGGACTCGACAGGGTCTTCATGGACACTCTGGAGAAGATAGCAAGCCGACCTGAGCCAGTGCCTCTCAGTGCTTCTACCCGTTTGAGGTGAGAACACAGGAGGAGACTGGCTCTACACGAAGGCTATAAAACCTAGCGAACGTGTTAGGGGTCGCCCAACCCGCAGCTCTACAAATGTCAGATAGCGAGGCGCCACGAGCCAGCGCCCAGGAGGATGCAATACTCCTAGTAGAGTGAGCTCGCAACCTGAGCGGGCAGGGCACGCCCTGAGCTTGATAAGCCAAGGCGATGGCATCCACTATCCAGTGTGCCATCCTCTGCTTGGAGACGGCCTTCCCCTTCTGCCGTCCTCCGTGACAAATAAAGAGCTGATCTGAGGTCCTGAAGCTTTGCGTCCGGTCGACGTAGCATCTTAATGCTCGGACGGGACAAAGCAAAGCTAGGGCTGGGTCTGCCTCCTCCGGGGGCAACGCTTGCAGGCTCACCACTTGATCCCTGAAGGGAGTAGTGGGAACCTTGGGCACGTAGCCAGGCCGGGGCCTCAGGGTTACCTGGGAATCTGCCGGCCCGAACTGAAGGCACGAATCGTCGACCGAAAACGCCTGCAGGTCCCCTACCCTCTTGATGGAGGCCAATGCCAGCAGGAGCAGAGTCTTCATAGAGAGATACTTCAGCTCGACTGACTGTAAAGGCTCAAAGGGGACCCGCTGTAGTGCTGTGAGCACCAGAGACAGGTCCCAAGAGGGTACGGAGGGGGGCCTAGGAGGATTTAACCTCCTGGCTCCCCTGAGAAACCTGACGACCAGGTCGTGCCTACCTATTGACCTTCCTTCAACGGGGTCATGGTTTGCAGAAATAGCGGCCACATAGACCTTAAGGGTGGAGGGAGACAGCCTACGCTCCAACCCTTGCTGCAAAAAGGTAAGCACGACTCCGACCGAGCATCTTCGGGGATCCTCATTTCTTGAGAAAGCCCATTCGACGAACAGGTTCCACTTCAAGGCGTAAGCATGTCTCGTGGATGCAGCTCTCGCCGAAGTGATGGTGTCTACCACTCCTTGGGGTAGATCACTCAGAACCTCCGCGTCCCGTCCAGGGACCAGACATGTAGTTTCCAGAGGTCTGGACGCGGGTGCCACAGGGTGCCCCGTCTCTGAGTCAGTAAATCCTTCCTCAGAGGAATCCGCCAGGGAGGGGCTGTCGCGAGGAGCATCAGTTCTGGGAACCAGGTCCGAGTAGGCCAGTAAGGCGCCACTAACAGGACCTGCTCCTCGTCCTCCCTGACCTTGCACAGTGTCTGTGCGAGAAGGCTCACTGGGGGAAACGCATACTTGCGAAGGCCCCGTGGCCAGCTGCATGCCAGGGAGTCCGTGCCGAGTGTACCCTCGGTCAGGGAGTAAAAGAGCTGGCAGTGGGACGTCTCTGGAGAAGCAAACAGGTCTACCTGAGCTTTCCCGAAACGTCTCCAGATCAGCTGGACCGACTGGGGATGGAGTCTCCACTCTCCGGGAAGCGCAGCTCGTGAGAGCTCGTCGGCTGCACGGTTGAGCAAACCCGGAATGTGAATGGCACGAAGCGACCTCAGATGCTTCTGACTCCAGAGGAGGAGAGAACGGGCGAGCTGCGACATGCGACGGGAGCGTAGACCACCTTGTCGGTTGATGTACGCAACGGTCGCAGTGTTGTCCGTACGGACCAGCACGTGTTTGCCTCGAAGGCGCCCTTTGAGACGGTTCAAGGCAAGGCGTACTGCCAGCAGCTCTAGGCAGTTGATATGCCAGTGTAGCTGGGGGCTCGTCCAAACCCCCGACACTGCCTGCCCGTTGTACGTGGCTCCCCAACCGGTGGTGGAGGCATCCGTGTGTACCACAGCGTGCCTGGAGACCTGTTCTAAGGGAACTCCTGCCCGAAGAAAAGCTAGGTCTGACCACGGGGTGAAGGTTAGGCGACAGGCCGAGGTTACTTTGACCCGGAGAGTGCCGCGCTGCCACGCTCTCCTCGGGACTCGGCCATGAAGCCAGTGCTGAAGTGGCCTCATATGGAGCAGGCCAAGCGGTAAGACTGCCGTAGCTGCTGCCATATGCCCCAGGAGCCTCTGAAACTGTTTCAGTGGGACCACTTCTCTGCTCTTGAACGTATTCAAGCAGTTCAGCACCGACTGAGCCCGCTCTTGCGTGAGGCGAGCTGTTTGGCTGACCGAGTCCAGTTCCACACCAAGAAAAGAGATCCTCTGCACGGGGGAGAGTTTGCTCTTTTCCCAGTTGACCCGAAGGCCCAAGCGGGCGAGGTGTGCCAACACCAGGTCCCTGTGTTCGCATAACTGCTCTCGAGAGTGTGCTAGTATCAGCCAGTCGTCGAGGTAGTTGAGGATACGAACGCCCTGTTCCTTGAGGGGAACAAGGGCCGCCTCCGCGACTTTCGTGAAGACACGGGGGGAGAGGGACAGCCCGAAGGGCAGGACCTTGTACTGATATGCTCTGCCTTCGAACGCGAACCGCAGAAATGGTCTGTGGCGCGGAAGGATCGAAACATGAAAGTACGCGTCCTTCAGGTCGATCGCTGCGAACCAATCCTGGGGACGAACACATCTGAGGATGTGTTTTTGTGTGAGCATTCTGAAAGGTAGCTTGTGAAGAGCTCGATTCAAGATGCGCAGGTCCAGGATCGGTCGTAAACCGCCGCTTTTCTTGGGTACTATGAAGTAGGGGCTGTAAAACCCTGTCTTCATATCGGCTAGAGGGACCGGCTCTATTGCTTTCTTCGCCAGCAAGGTAGCAATCTCTGCCCGTAGGACAGGGGCATCTGCTACTTTCACTGTAGTGAAGTGGATGCCCCTGAACCGAGGCGGACGCCGGGCGAACTGAATCGCGTAGCCGAGCCTGATGGTCCGGAGGAGCCAGCAAGACGGACTGGGAAGCCCTCTCCAGGCCCCCAGCCAACGTACAAGAGGGACCAGCGGGACCACTGACGTACCTGCGGGGGGGCAGCGAGGTGGAACGCAGGGACCCCGCTCGGGCGTCTCTATGCCGGTCCGAAGCGGGGTCAGGGTGTCTGTGTGTGGTGTGTGCAAGACATTTACCTGCGTTCTGGCAGCTGGTGCGTGAGTAGTCCGTCTTACCGCACTCTCCAACCGCCCAGCGCCATTTGCTGGCGGGAGGGGAGAGGGGGTGAAGCCCGGGGCTAACCCGTGCAACACCCGCTGTCCCCTCTGGGGACCCAGAGATAGTAGAAACTGCTCTTTTATTGAAAATTTGGGTGTCACCGACCGTGAGGCCGATGACGGGTTTCTTAAAAGAAACTTTTTTAAAGGAAACAAAAGATTCTCCGCCCGGCCCTCCTCCGGGGGAGGGAGTGGTGCGATCACCATCTCCCGAAGAGCAGCTTCCTCCATCTCTGGGTCGCCCGTCTCAGGGACGCTTGTTCTTGCGTTTCCCACTGGTCTTGGTGGGAGCCTGGACGGGCGGGGCGGCCGCCCTGGGACCGGCTCCACGGCGCCGCCGTGAAGGCTGCTGCGCAGGCTGCTGTGGAGCGGGGGCGGAGGCAGGGGGCCGCCCTCGGCGACGAGCAGACCGAGGTGCCGCCGGCGGCTGGGTGGAGGCAGCAGCGGGAGCACGCCGGGGCAGGATATGACTGATGGCCTCAGTCTGCTTCTGGGCGGCCGAAAACTGCTGGGCGAAGTTTTCGACCGCGTCGCCGAAGAGGCCGGTCTGGGACACGGGGGCATTCAGGAACCTGACCTTGTCTGCTTCCCTCATGTCGGCCAGACACAGCCAGAGATGGCGTTCCTGGACCACCATCGTGGACATCGCACGACCCAGAGACCGCGCCGTAACCTTCGTCGCTCGTAGCGCGAGGTCCGTAGCGATACGGAGTTCACGTAGAACTTCCGGGTCGTGACCACCCTCGTACAGGTCCTTCAGTGCCTGGGCCTGATGGACCTGTAACAACGCCATAGCGTGTAGGGCGGAGCCAGCAGCGCCACAAGCCGTGTAGGCACTGCCGATCAGAGCCGACGAGTGCCTACAGGCCCGGGAGGGGAGCAACGGGTTGCCCCGCCAGGTGGAAGCGGCGCCGGGACACAATTGCATCGCCACCGCACGCTCCACCGGCGGGACAGCCGCGTACCCCCGCGCTGGTCCGCCATCAAGGGTGGTGAGGGAGGACGTGCCACTGGAGCGGTTTCTGGCAGTAAAAGGTGCCGTCCACGTCCCAGTAAGCTCATCATGCACCTCCGGGAAGAAGGGCACTGGGGTGGGACGCTGAGAACCAGCGCGGGCCACCCCAAGATACCAGTCATCCAGCCGAGAGGGGTCGGGACGTGATGGAGGGTTCCATTCAAGCCCTACCCTCTCGGCGGCCCGGGAAAGCATAGCCATCATCTCGGGGTCGGTATCCGGCACCGCTGACCGCCCAGTGGACGGCAGCGATCCGGAATCGTCCTCCCCCGAGAAGTCTGGCTCACCCCCCGATGCAGCGATTGACATCCGGTCGTCAGGGGGAGCCCCAAAAGTAATGAGCGGTGCCTCACGAAGAGGACCCGAACACTCTTCTGGGAGCTCCAGATGGAACGGGCTGTCGGTGGAAGGAGGAACCCCCAGCGGATCACCCGCCGGGAAATTCCCCACCGTCACCGTCAGACCAGTCAGCCCTCTGCCAGAGGTAGAGTCCCCCCGGCGTTTGCCGGGGGGAACGGTAGATCTGGGCAGAGGAACTGGCACCCCGCCCCTTTGCAGGAAGCGGAGTCTGGTCCGCAGCTCCGTGATGGACATGCCGCCGCAATGACAGCATGACTCATCCACAAACGCCGCCTGAGCGTGCTCAATACCCAGACACGTCAGACAGCGATCGTGACCATCACCTGGCGCCAGGTAACGACCGCATCCAGAAACGCACGGGTGAAACGGCATTGTGTTTCAAATGCCTCGTCTTTAAAAAGACGTTCACCCGTGATACTCTTTTAGAAACTGCTCTAATGCTGAAGCACACAGGGGAGATGGCCGCTGCGACACAGAAGGCAGGTAGTGCAATCCTTGACTGCGCGCTTTTTCCACCCACAGGAGACCACCACCGCTGACGCGCCGTACCGCCAACACCGCAGTAAGAGTTCTAGTAGAATGGCTCGTTGCGTCTCTCTCAAAGAAGATCGGCTCCGATGCGAAATGCTGTCTATGCATTGCACCTGCTGTGTATTTATGCTCACGCTGTGATCAGCGACAGCTGGATGCAATCATGCATGCCAATGTGCATTGGCTCGTTTAGTTTACACACGAAGAGGATTGGTATCTCTAAAGCGATATCCCAATTCGTCGGTCTCCGACGTGACGTCGTAGAGACCGACTGAGAGGGAACTGTCACTAACGATTAGTTGGGTAATTGTGTAATTGATCGATTATTTTAATGATTAATCAAGTAATCAGATAATTATAATTACTTTTTTTTTTTACAATAGCCTTTAAAATGACTTAAAATACATACATAATAGCAATGAGGTAATAATCAGTTAAAATAAAGTATCAAAAGCAAGTAATCATTTGCTTTATTGGACAAAACTGTGTTATAATACATAATGTATTATAAACAATAGAACTAATGTACGTTATGCATTATAACAAATTACTATAGAGGCCAACGGCCTGACGATTGTTTTTTCACTTTACAACGCGATCTAATCCTTGTTTATTTTTGACTAAACAACATTTAATTAAAATATCCACTTAATATTTAATATCTGGCCATGTCTTTATGACGAAAATGCTACGGCCACTGTTATTTCTTGAATATGTGGACATCAAAACATGTAAATAAACAGGGTTTGAGCTTTTATTGTTTTCATTGTAAATGACAAGTGACTGTTTGTAAACTAATGAATTTACATTTTGATTTAAAATGTCCCTGCAGAAAAAAAAACCCAGCTAGAACCATAGATTCTCAACCATGGAATGCACCGCTTCAGTCTTTTGCTAAAATTGCAGTCCATGATTTTTTATAATCCAGTACTCAAAATGAATCGAGGAATCATGACCGCCCTATTTTTACGTTTCCGGAGCCAATTACTGTAGCCTTTTTCACATTTCCGTGTTTCTGGCTCCCGGATTGGCGCTTGCAGGGTAAATGTTTTACCGGTGACATGCAACAGCGGCCATACTTAACAAGAGTAAGTTCAGGAATTAAAGTCTATTTTTACAAAATAAATACAAAAAATTGCTCCAACTGCTGGATGTTTTACTCTACAAAGACCAAACATTTCACAACTAACTTTTTGCTTCAGCTTCAGGTCATCACAAATACTTGGCTGGTTGGCTGGTTTTTGTTGGTCAACCAGCCTGGTTTTAGCTGGTCATAGCTTGTCAGCAGGCTGGTTTTAGAGGGGTTTTAGCCACTTTAGCCAGCTAAAACCAGCTGTATAATACATATTAAACAAGAGATTAATGGCTTTATTTCTATTGAATCGGGATTACGTTGTTGTATTGAATTTACTGTATGCATCAACTGGACTTAGAATTGTTTAATTTGTTCTTGGAAAAAGATGTGCATCTGGATATAAATGTTGTCATAATTTATCATGATGTAGTGATTCAAGGGAAATGACTGAGTAAGTTGAAATAATACGACCAAATGTACCGGAGATGAAGAACAGAACCTACAGTATATGTTGAACATATTATTATTCAGCGTCAGCGGTCTGAGTGGCCATGTAAATTACAAGCGACTAAAATGTTTTTTCTTTGTTGATTATATAACAACAACTTGGAAAACAGACAAAACAGAAAAGGTAAAAAGCATTATTTGAGATAAGGGCATACTGATATAATAGGCGCAGGCCTGTAGGGAACTAACTTTACCCTGCACTGACGTAATTTCCATTTTTTTTTTTTTTTTTGTTGAGAAAGGCTAATTATATGGTGTTTTGTCTAACTTCAGATGTCTTTTCTCTCTGCCTTCCTATTATACAGACCTCTTCCTGTTGTTGAGCACTGCTCTGGTGCTTTGCTCTCCATATCTGTATGTAAATGTCAGGGCAGCTTTCAAATACTACAGGAGATCTCAGCAGTTCAGGCTGCTTCCCATATGAACGAATGAATTGACTATAGCCTTAAAGGTGTTGTCTGGTGGACTAAAGCCTGTTTTACATGAAGACCTGAATTATTCTTTAAGCTGAAGGGGGATTTCATCATTCCTTTTCTTTCCCAGAGTACTCTTCTGTTTGAATGGTTCTTCAGCCTTTTATCTTTTAGCCGTTTTTATTTTTTCTACATGCAGAAGTCCTGTTTAGGATGGGTTAGAATTTCTACCAGTTTTATCAAGGCTAGACTGAGGCGTGCATGTTAGTGGATGACTAAAGGGTTTGATAATTGGTGATTTTAGGCTGCACTTTGAAGCTGTATTACATAAAAATAGGCTTGCATTTGAAGATTTCACTAAACAATAGCTGGTTTCATTGTTTTCGTCATAAATAATGAGCGACTGTTTGTAAACTAATAATTTTTGAACATTCAACACTTGAATATTAACATCTTGACTCAAAATGTGCTCTGAGAGGCTTTTTGAAGGGTTAATATAAAATTTTCCCACACTTATTATTGTAACTTCTGAGAGCACCAGTGAAATCTTTCTCCATAATAATGAGCACTTCTTCAAAAGGTTTTGAGTTTATATAGGTATTATTTTTTTTTCATAGATAAATAGATTGTAAGTTTATGAGTCTACTTTTTTTCGCTCTAGGCATGAATTTCCTCTCTCTTTTTCCCGTCTCTAATTTTCCTGGAGGAATTTGACTGACCTAGTTAGCAGAATCTCGTGCACCTTAAGAATCTTATAAAGGATATTTACAGCGCTGTAGATAGATTCAGCATGATATGATTAAGTAATGAAGAGATGAATTATTAGGGTGTCAAGGAGGAAACCTGATGCATCATTTAATGGTGTTTTATGCTGAGATGAAGAGAAGATGTGAGGATTTGTGCATTTTAAGGTTGTTTTAGGCTGATTTATTGAGCAGTTTATATAATGGGTAATTTAATAATGGTTCTGATTTGGAATTCATGTAGACTTTTGTGCTAAGAGTTAATTTGATGATTGTGTCTTTTATGCATAAAATGTTTTTTTGCTGGCAAGCAATCAGTGCAACACAGCTATGTGAGTTGACATGATTGTGCATCGGCTACCCATGCATTCATCTTTAGCAGATGTTTTCAACTTTTTTGATGCATTTTTGAACTTGATAATGAGCTTTTTAAGTAAATTTATACAGTGTAAGATTTTAAACATTCTGCCAAATAAATAATGCATTTAAGTTTTACTAAATCTGAAAGGACATACAGTAAATATGCTTTCAGAAGGTTAACAAGGTTTACAGTTTTGCAATTTAATTTAACAAGCCTTGTGCTCAAGGTTGTGAAAGTACAACATCTTAGAAGGAAAAATCAATCAATCATTTCTATGAACTTTTCAGTTGCTAGTTATTTAGTTGTGCAAAGGTAACAGGAATGACATTTTAGCCTCCTACTGACAAATGACAGCTAAAAAAGATTGATAAAATTAAATAATAAATTGATTTACTCTCTCTTTCTTGTACAGGTGATTCTCATGCTGACCAAACTGTATGACTTCAATCTGGGCAGTGTCACAGAGAGCTCCTTATGGAGGTAAGAATCCTGATAATTATTCAAGGCTTCAATCTTTATGTGTCCATGCTATAGGGAAATGTATTACAAGCATGTTATGCAATATACCTTTGTGACTGTTTGTTCAAAGTTGTTAAAGCTTTTATTTAAGCAAGTAGATAAAAGAGTTCAGTGGTATACATTGTGCAAATGATGTGATGTAGTGTCCCTGTGGTAGCTTCACAAACATCAGAGAGATACAGATAAATACAGTGCGCTTTAAAGGTTCTCATAGTGTCTCTGGAGTTGCATTTGTTTAAGCAGCGTGACAGTACAAACACGTCCAGTGTTGTGACTTTTAAATCAACTCTGTATTAATAATCTGATGAAGCTACATTAGCTGATTAATGGCGTGTCTATCGCTGATTGTCTTTATACCCTTGGATATCCAGTACACAGCTCATTGATCTAAATGGACATATGTGTATTAGAGCTGCTTGAATGGAGCTGGTGTTAAAAGGACAGTTAATCCAAAAATTAAAAATCTGTCATAATTTTTTCATCCTCATGACATTTTCCAAACCTGTATGCCTTTCTTTCTTCTGTGGAATGAAAGAAAAAAGGTATTTTGAAGAATGTTTGTTTTGCATCCTTTTGATTTCCATAGTATGAATTAAAGATACTATGGAAACCAATGGGACCCAAAACTATTCGTTTGCCAGCATTCTTCAAAATATCTTCTTTTGTGAATCATTTACTTACCCTCATATAATTCCAAACATGTATGGACTTCTAAGGACAACATTACAGTGGAAGTCAATAGAACCCAATACAGTTTGGTTCTGTGAAAAGTATGTCGAACACAAAAGACGACATTTTGAAGAATGTTGCAATCAGATGGTTTCAGATCCCATTGGCTTAGTAAAAAAAAAAAGCTATGTAAGTCAATGGGACCCAAAACTGTTTGGTTGTCCACATTCTTCATAATATAAAATTTTGTGACAATTCTGTCATCATTTACTCATCCTCATATCATTTCCAAATATGTATCGACTTCTTTTTTCTGTATAGCACAAAGAAGATATTTTGAAGAATGTTGGTTTCAGTTTTGGGCCCCATTGACTTCCATAAAATGCATTTAAAATACTATGGAAGTCAATAGGACCCAAAGCTATTCGTTTGCCAGTATTCGTCAAAATATCTCACCCTCATATAATTTCAAACCTATATGGACTTTTTTCTTCTGTAAAACACAAAAGAAGATATTTTGAAGACCCAAAGGTTTTGGGTCCTATTGACTTCCATAGTAAGCAATACAAAATGCAACAATACAATGGAAGTCAATAGAATCATTTTCTCATTCTCATGCCATTCCAAACCTGTAGACATTTCTTTCTTCTGTGGAACACAAAAGAAGTTATTTTGAAGAATGTTGGCAATCAGATTTCAGATCCCATTGGCTTAGTAAAAAAAAAAAAAAAAAAAAAAAAAACTATGCAAGTCAATGGGACCAAAAACTGTTTGGTTGTCAACATTCTTCAAAATATCAAATTTTGTGACAATTCTGTCATCATTTACTCATCACAGAAGAAGATATTTTGAAGAATGTTGGTTTTAGTTTCCAGCCCCATTGACTTCCATAAAATGCATTTAAAATACTGTGGAAGTCACTGGGATCCAAAACTGATTGGTTGCCAGCATTCTTCTAAACATCTTTTTCTGTGAAAAATGCCATTCCAAAACCATTTCATGCCATTCCAAACCATTTCTTTCTTCTGTGGAACACAAAAGAAGATATTTTGAGGAATGTTGGCAACCAGATGGTTTCATATTCCATTGGCTTCCATAGTAAAGGCACAAAACACAATGGAAGTCAATGGGGCCTAAAACTATGGAAGCCCATTTCAGCCACTGAATAAGAAAAAAATATATAATTGGGAGTTCTGACATTATATCCTGTAATTCTGACTTTATATCCCGCAATTCTGACTTTATTTCTTAAAATTGGAGTTTATATCCTGCCATTCTGACTTTATTTCTTAAAATTTTGAGTTTATATCCCACAAATCTGACTTTATTTCTCACAATTGTAAGTTAATATTCCGCAATTCTGACGTTATATCTCGCAATTCTGACTTTATTTCTTACAATTGGGAGTTTATATCCTGCAATTCTGTCTTTATAACTTGCAATTCTGGCTTTATATATTGCAATTCTGACTATATATTTAGCAATTCTAAATTTTTAGCAATTGCGAACTCAGATATAAATTCTGACTTTATATCTTGCAATTTTTGTTTTAGAACTCGCAATTGTGAGTTTATATCTCGCAGTTCTGACTTTATAACTCCCAATTGCAAGTTTCCATCTCGCAATTCTTACTTTATTACTCGTGAATATGGGTATATATCTCACAATTCTGAGAAAAAAATCTGGATTGCGAGTTTGTATCATGCAATTCTGGGAAAAAAAAAAGACAAAATTGTGATATAAGAAGTTACAATTATCTATCTTTATTCAGTGGCAGTAACGGGCTTCCATGCAAAACAATTATCAACATTTTTCTAAATATCTTATTTCATTACAATTCTCCTATTATTATCATTTATGATGATGATGAGATGTTTAACTTTAATTTTTGGGTGAGCTATTTTTTAACTAATCTAAAACTTCACTGCGGTCAAACGAGTAGTGAAACTGGATACAGCTCACCAGATCTGGCAGCTTCTACCAGCAGCAGATTGGAGTGGAGATGCTCAGCAGACTGTGTGGCCCTTTAGCTTGGAAAGATGGAGCTTCCATCGGAAATGCAATGGCCAAACAATCAGTAATATAGCCGGACAGGAAAAGATCCAACTGAGCTCATAACAAAGATCTCGCTCTCTCTCTCTCTCTCTCAAAAAAAAAAAAAAAAAAAAGATTCTGATATGTTCAGCAGTCTCTTACTCTCAGACAATGCTTTGCTGTTGACCCAGCATTTCAGTAATGAAGTTAGTGACCCTGCATAAAATATGCTGGTAACCAGAGGGTTATTAATCAAATGGCAGTATGGAGTGTAGTTACCTACCCAATCATTTTAGATGAACGGGAGATGATAATTAGATTTCTAGATGATCTCTGTCCTTTGTGTGAGTCTGTGTGAGTGCTCTGCAGAGATGCCTGTCCTCTGTGTGTGTGTGTGTGTGTGTGTGTGTGTGTGTGTGTGTGTGTGTGTGTGCTCTGCAGTTAATCATGAGTTCACCTATATATCTCATGATAAGAAATGGGTTATTTTTCCATGTTTTTGAAAATTCAACTTTGCCATCACAGAAATAAATTACATTTTAAATTATATTAAAATAGAAAGCACTTTTTTTGTGATTTTGAGACAGATCTGTGAATTGTGAAATATTCTGAGCAATTTGATGTGCATTCTGCCTTTTACGAGCTATCATGCAAGTCTACAGTATCTATGTATAAGTAGAGTACAGTGCAGTATACTGTACAGTAAGTGTAAAAGTGTCTCAAGGGAGTTATCAGGTCTAATGAATGGTTGTATAATAACCAAGGCCATATTACAGGCCAGGTGCATCCTATCATGTTCCCTCAAGATATTGCATATTTCAAGACAATTATTTCCCCCTCACCCAGGTAGATAAATTCAGGACTGCTTTAATGAATGTAGTCAAATGCCTTCCTTGGCAGATAATTAAATTTTCATGGGGAGTTATAAAGTACCAAGACACTTACTATACTGTAGATACTGTAAGCAATTTTTGGAGTAGTATGGTATATATATAGTGTATAGTGAAACACTGTAAGCATATGGTCAGCAAAGAAAGTGCTATTTCTGAAATGCAGGAACAAGGAGTCTATGTGTAATCTTTAAATAGTATTACAAAAAAGTACCAGACTCTAGGACTAATAAACACTTAAAGACTTACAAAACCAAAATGGACCAAAAAGAAAAAAGAAACCCTCCTGGTTGGTACTTAATTTGTGATATTGTTGGCTTTGAACAGAGTTTCACTGCGATAGCTGCTCTTATTGAGGTGCTGGTTATTAAATGTCATTTTGAGTCTGAAAGAAGGTTTGATTAATACACATAGACACAAATTATACAGCCTTGTGTACTTACGCCTCAGTAGTTTTCAGTCTGCGCCGGTAAGTGGAAAAAGGAGGAAATAACAAGATTATTAACTTTTCATTGCTTTCCTGCAAATTTTCTTCAGAGAAATTGCATTGTAAAAGGGGTTTTGTCAAATAACCTACAAAATGGTGCTTTTTGTGATAACCAACTGATTTTATTCAAGTTAAAATACTGTTTAATATTAATGAATCATTCAGTTTACACCAGGGGTCTCCAAACATGGTCCTGGAGGGCCAGTGTCCTGCAGAGTTTAGCTCCAACCCTAATTGAACACACCTGAACTAGCTAATTAAGGTCTTACAAGGCATACTAGAAACTTCCAGGCAAGTTGAAGCTAAACTCTGCAGGACACCAGCCCTCTAGGACAAAGTTTGGAGACCCCATGGTTTACACCAATGAAAGGCAGGTTCAATACAAGCTTAAGATCAATCAACAAAAACAACAAGCAATAAAACAACAACATCAGTCAACAACAACATTAAGCAATAAAAAAAATCTATGTTACAGTGTTGTTACAGAATGATACTACAATATAGTACAGTGGAAGTGAATGGGGACAATTTGTTGAGGGAAAAAAGGCACTTACATTAATTTTTCTGTAAAACTCTTGTATTATTTGAGCTGTAAAGCTGTTTAAATCATTTTTAGTTGTTTTAGGGTTTTAGGCATTATGTGCAGAGCTATTCAGTGACGTCCTGTAGTGAAATCATAATCTTGTTTATTACAGTCAATACTCTGTGTATCTAATCATTCAGTTAAACATTGTAAACTGCCCTTTAGAAATAAATACTCATCTCCACTTGAAATGTCCCGCTGTTCATAGCGTTTTGATGTATTTTTAGTTTGTACGTCTTTGATGAATTGATCATTTAACCTGTTTTAACATATTCTTGTCCTGGCTCTCAGTATACATGTTGCTTATACTATTCACATTCCTGAATGCAAAGCCACCCAGTACACTTAGCTCATATTTGGAAAAATTTATCATATTATCATATCAGCATAAATTGGCCATTAGCCATTGACCCAATGCCGTTTGGCCTTTTTCATCTGTTGATCCCAAAACTTTAGTGAACTATTGTTTATGTCCCCCAATTATACTGTTGTGGTTCCACTGTTGGGCAAAGTTACTTTTGAAAGTAATGCACAGAGCTGGGTAGATTACTTAGCAATTGTAATCCATTACTGATTCCAAATAACATGCAGTTAGTAACATCCCTGGTGAAAAAAAAAAAAAAAAACAGCTAAAACTTGCCCTAGGCTGGTTGGCTGGTTTTAGCTGGTCAACCAGACTGGTTTTAGCTGGTCATAGTTGTCAGCAGGCTTGTTTTAGGTTTTTTTTGTCAATTTCTCCAGCCTGACCAGGCTTGTCAGGCTGGGAAACCACCAGCTAAAACCAGCCTGACTAGCCTGGCCAGGCTGGGAGACCAGCTAAAACCAGCTACTTCCAGCTTAAACCAGTTAAGACCAGCCAACTAGCCTAGGCTGTTTTTTTCAGCAGGGGTAATACATTACATTAAAGATTTTAGGTAATGTAATCTGACTACTTTTTGATTATTTTGACCTCTCATTTTTCACATGGATTTAAATAGGATAATCTTGTACCATATTGATATAAAAATACAAAGAGTAAGAACATACACTATATTGGCAAAAGTATTGGAACACCTCGTTCTAATGAACAGGTTTGCCTACTGTTGTAGATCCATGCATAAAAATTCTTTAAGCATATAATGATATTCTAGAGGATTGTGTTCTTTTATTAATTTTATAGCAACAGCTTTGACAAGACCATTTTTATGCCATGACAATGCCTCTGTGTGCAAGGCAAGGTTAAAAAAGAAATGATTGATTCAGTCAGTGTGAAAGAACTAGACTTGTCTGCAGAAAGCAAAGTCTTAATCCCAGCTGAACACCTCTGGAGTGACTTTAAATGCAGACTTTGAGCCAAAAACTCATCAGCAAACACCAGTGACTTGTAACTATGGGTACAGTCATTTTTGACATTTCCAAAATGTTTTAATTATTGTTGCCACCGTTTTGGAAGTGCCTTTTTCTGTTCTAAAGAAGGGGTGTCCTGATACTTTTGTCCATATAGTGAATGTACAAGTCATTGGTGTTTGCTGATGAGTTTTTGGCTCAAGGCCTGCATTTAAAGTCACACCAGATGTGTTTAGCTGATTTTAGGACTTTACTTTCTACAAATCAGTTCTTCCACACTGACTGAATCAATCATTTCTTTTTTTAACTTTGCCTTATACACAAAGACATTGTCATGTTAGAATTCAAAATTAGAAATTAGAAGCACACAATCCCCTAGAATATCATTATATGCTTAAACATGAAGATTTATACTCATGGAAATTACTAAATTTGTCAAACCTGTTTATTAGAAGGGGGTGTCCCAGTACTTTTGGCAATATAGATGTTGTTGTTATCAACAATAGGAGTGGAGTACATTAAACATTATATTACATCAAGGTTTCCCTTAATCATGTAATCCATAAAAAGTAACTGTTGTCTGATTGATGCAATGTAATTTAATCTAAGTACTTAATTGTTGGAATTGGATTACATAATTCAGATTACATCTAATTACATCAATTACTACCTAGCTCTGGTAATGCATTACACAATTGTGTTACTCCATAAAAAAAGTAACTGATTGCATTACTTAGTTACCTTTTATGGAAAGTAATGCATTACTTTACTTTATCATTGCTTTTTGTTACCTGCGCTAGGCTTGTTTACTTAATAACAAAAACCCCAAAAGGTATACAGGCAACTGTAAAATTGTAAAACTGTGAAATTAATAAACTTTAGGCTAAAGGGACAGTAAAGATGTCAGTGAATAAATTGGAAAAGCAAGTAACTTGCATTAAAAAAAATAAAATCTGATTATGTAACTCACATTACTTGTAATACCTCAGTACAATGTCATAATTTATAACCAGACCTCATCCACAAGGAATTGTTTGTATCAGTGTAAATAATATGATTGGGATGACTAACATATTTACACATTAATATCAATTCAGTATTTAGCAACTTGATTTAAAAATGCAAAACTTGTGAAATAATGTATTCAACTTAATTACACCTGTTTTGGCGCAAGAAACATTGAAAATTATTAATTAATATTAGAAGGGAACTAAATAGTAGAGCAAATCCTCTTTTAAAGCAGGATATTTGAAGTGGCATGCTTTTAATGTATTAATTCAAAATCTCAATGAGAGCAAAACTCTAAATTGTCCAAGGTCAAGTTTCGATGGGGGGAAAGAACACCGTTGAGCTGTAATACAGCTTCAGGCTAGAATTTTGAAGGAGAAGTGGGCAAAAACAATGTACAAGGTTGTTATAAAAAGATGACGTTCAGAGTGTTTTTAAAGATATAAGAATAGCACTGCAGTTCTCTGGCATTATCAAACTGCAAGTCAAATGAGGTTTGTAAAACTTTAACATCCAAACATCATTTTTATTTTTACGGTTGTACGTTTGATTGCACACTTTTAAAGTGGTAGTAGATATTTTGATTCTCTGATGTATGCGTCATTTGTGTGCGAGTTGGCGAGACGTTGCTCTTCTAAAATAGATTTGAAATGGCAGTTCTACCCCGAAAAAACATGTAGAAAAAATGTCAGGTCTCAACCGAACACAAGTTTCACATTAGCACACAGATGAAGGTATGAATATTTTATAAAACTCACCACATCTTCACCGCTGCCTATTTTCAAATGCTGTCAATATTCAACATTTCATATAACAGGAAATGTAAACAACCGGTTGTTGGATAACTTTCCTTCTCTCTCTTTCTTTATTACACTCTGTGTGTATGTATGAGTGCAGACACCGCTCATCTAAAACAACTGAAAGAAAATTGCTTTTCATTTCAATAACAGCTTTCAATGGGATCTCTCTGATCTGTAATGAGGCGACCGGCTGTTTCTGGGCTTTTGAAGGTCGTCACATTATTCTGGCACAAAAAATGCCTTAGTTCTTATAACTGACAGTAAAAACACTTAGAATAGCATAATCACGACAACTGATTTGATTTCAAATTCCTTAGAATAGTTGTAATATTCCTCAGAAAACTACTATAGGTACTTGGAATTTATCATTTTAGTTCAACTATCTTGCTGTTTATTGTCCTTAAGTGGTCTCAGGGTCATGGCCTGAGCTTGATTTCTGGCCAAGGCACGTGGTTGGTGTTTGTGGCTACAGCGTACAAGCAAGTGTAAGACTGACTTCTGTTGAGACATTGAGCAAGAATCTTAACCCCAGGTTAGTCCAGAGGGGCTGATTGTGTCATCATTCTCCATTACTTCATGATCTATAGAGTAAAACATCAACTAGGCCTACAGCATTACCACCAGTGGTGCATCACTTGTAGTTCTGTGAATCGCCAAGCTTTCGAAGTGCAGCCAGGGATGACCAGACATATTCCCTGCTGAAAAAAACACTAAAACCAGCCTAGGCTGGTTGGCTGGTATTAGCTGGTTTAAGCTGGAAGTAGCTGGTTTTAGCTGGTCTCCTAGCCTGGCCAGGCTGGTTTTAGTGGTTTTCCAGCCTGACCAGCTAAGAGGCTGGAAAAGTGGCCAAAACTCCTCTAAAACCAGCCTGCCGACCAGCTAAAGCCAGGCTGGTTGACCAGCTAAAACCAGCTACTGTAGGCTGGTTTTAGTTGTTTTTTTCACCAGGGTTATCATCTTCACAATGTCAATTTCAGCTTTGCATAAAAGTTTGAAGTGGGTTTGTAACATTAATTACGACTGTTGTAGTTGAAAATCCATAACTACACTGGGAAAAAAACGTAGGAATCACTTTGAAACAATTAAAACAGGTAATTAAAATTAAAGTAACACATTGAATTAGACATTACATTTTGAAGTAGAATGCCATGAATTCTGCCATGAAACTCTCGATGACGCAGGCTGACGGGTTGTTAACGTAACTGATGATATCACTTGCCACAAGCTGATTGGTTCATGTTGCATACACAACCAATGACCTTACAGCTATTTAATGACTAGTAGCATTTACTTGGGCATTTGGCAGCGCGTTTTCAGAGTTCCTCTGAAACCCTCCACCTTCCCTAGCTCCACCTGTATAGATCTTGTATGGGTTATTTTATGCTGTTTGTGCAGCAGCAGCATGTCTTAAATACTCACAGCACCGTATTGCCATATGCTTTGGCAGTAGCAAGTTCTGTATTTGCTGGCAGCAGCAGTAAAAGTAATCTACAACTACAGCATTAACCAACAGCAGCAGCAGTGTAGCAGATCTATTCCGCCAAGACCAAATACATTAGCATTACCATTACCACGCTAAACTTTTCTGAGATTTTTCATGACAGAAATAGTATTTTTTTTCTTGTAATACTTTAATAATCTGTTTTATTTACTTTTTTTTAGTGTTGTATTAATTTTTTTAATATAGTAATAATGGTCCAAACCCACTTCAGTCCTTGAATAAACTTTAATCTATACTCTAAAAAATGCTGGGTTAAAAACATCCTAACTTGGGTTATTTGGCAACCCAGCGCTTGATACATATTTTTTACACAACATACTGGGTTGTTTTATTTAAGTCATTAATTGCTCAATAACTATTGTATTGCTGGCTTAAAATGAGCTGGAAATTGAAAATGACACAGAATTACAGAGGCAACAGCAATAATCAAACGATAAACATTTATTATTAAGCAAGAACACCAATGGACAAAAATATACATTTACATTTACATTACATTTATTCATTTAGCAGACGCTTTTATCCAAAGCGACTTACAATTGGGAATACAACAAATAATTCATCCTAAGGAGGCAGATCGACATAGGAAGTGCTCAAAAGTACCATATGTCAGGCGTTGTCAGATGAGTACGGGCTAGAAAGGGAAGATCAGGAAAGAGAGGAGAATTTTTTTTTTTTTTTTTTTTCAGATAGTCAGATAGTGTCGAAAAAGATGGGCAAAATATAAGACAAATTGAATTTATTTGGGTGAACACAGCATAGTTTACAATATTAAATAGCATTAAACTCATTTAACAATCATTTTTGAAATACAAAAAGCAGCTTTTAAGTGTATTCAACCATTCTCTGTAATCATTTTTCACAGATATAGACCTTTTTCCTGAGTAAACGATGAGCGCCGCCATTACGAATTCTAACGTCAGATTGAATGCTTTTCTGTTCCGGTCTCCATAGGAACCCATTCAAATAGCGTCCATCTGTTTTTAATGTAGCTAACGTCCGCTGCTTCTTGTCATCTACACACTCATTAAAGTGAGGCACTGACAAATGACAGTCATTCGACATTGCCAAGTGATGGCGCTATGGAGCCATGTGCTTTTTAAAAACATTTTAATAGGTTTAACATTAGTTTATTAGATCGGAATATACCCTAATTTGACTAGAAACAATGCAGACCGGAAATGCTAAGCATTCTTTCAGTTAAGTGTCGGACTTAACTTCCGTGTTCAGGAAAAACGTCTATAGATAGCTAATTCTCATGCCGGCAAAAGTAGGTGATGGGCTGCTGTTGAACCTAAGATCGCTGCCTCGCGTTACACTTATAGCTGAAAAATGCCACGACAGGCCCCATAACCTGCTCATAAACAAACAGTACTGAGATTAGAGAACATAAGTTAACATCAAATTCAATTAAATTCAGTATTATAACAAATAAAATCAACTTATGTTATGTAAGGCATTTCATCATGCAAAACGACTGACATCTCACCCTTGTAAGTTGTGTTGGATAAAAATAATTTAATTTACAACACAGTAAAGACTTACAAATAAAATAAAATGCATACAAACCTTTATTTCACTGAAGAAGTGCACCAAATCGCCAGCGTTAAGAACCGCTCTCTCCAGTAGAGGATGCAAAAGCTGCTCTGACTGTAACTCGACTCGAGTTTATTCATCAGAGACAGGCCCAACCCCCAAAAAATATTAAAAATAACCCAATAAAATTACCTAACAAGCTGAACCCAGCATTTGGGTTAAAAAAATAACCCAGATACACGTAGCAATGTGATTTGATCACTTTACAATGTCTGAATAAGAATTCTTGAGTTTATTTAAATTTCCAAGGACATCCTGATTTATGTGAACCCATGTGTTTATAAGTAATTTTTTCTCTACAATGTATAGCAAACCAGCAGGGCATATAGTATGTGCACGCTTTTCAACATAGCAAGCTTGTCATTGTGCGGTGCATTGATGCGTTGCACTAAAACTTGTGAAAAGGCCTTGAATGTGCTGTAAGTCGCTTATATACAAGAGCTAAATAACTGTTTCTGTTCTGTTTACAGTGCTGAGAACTTTAATTTCATCTCAGTGGATTTTCCAGAGTCTAGAAAATGACATATATTTTTGTTAATAACCGAAAAATGGTACATATGGCACCAGAGCAGCAAAGCTGTATCCTCTGAAATGGCTGTGTTTGTTTATGTAGATGTCAGGGAAGTGTCTGTTGTTCCCCTAACAGTCAACAGAGGGCATCCTCTCTGGAATTCCTTGTTTATCCGAGGCTTGTTACTATAGTTACCACACACCTGTGTTGCATTTAGAACTCATTAGTCAACCGTTAAATGCTCCCTTTGTTTCAGCGGTCATTTGTGAAGTCTTATTTCTAGGATTAATGCGATCCTGACCAGCTGTCTTTGTGTATTCTGTTTAATGCTGCTGTTATTGAACATTGCTGTGTTGACCTAGACAGTCTCTTGGATTGTATTCTCATTTTGTTGCACCACTGTACTGCCCTATTATTGATCCAATGACAAACATTCAAAAAGACAAAGAAAAAAAAAATCTGTTACTACTGGCCTGTAGTTTTTAGTTGGAAGTGGTGTTGTATCGTCTAGAAACTGCTGAGTTTCTAGTACACAGAATACAGAACATTGAAAGTCGAAAAATGAAAAGTCAGTTAGCAAAGTCTCATTAGCATTAAAACTTCATGTTGAGCGATGACAGATTCCCAAGATAAAACTCTCTGTGTATTTTTCCTCAGCTTTGACTGATGGTCTCTTTTCTTTAACTTCCCCCATATTGTAAGTTTAATTAAAAGCTGACATTTTGTGTGAATACCAATGAGCATGAGGATGATGGGCTGGCAGAGTGTCTGCTTACAGAAATTACTTTTTAACTAAATCTAAATATTTGCTGGTGTAAAAAGTATTAAATTCTTTATCAAGATTCGATAAGATATAAGTTAATTAAAGCTCATTACATGGAATGAAATGATAGATCCTTATTGCATTACATGGAGGATATAAATAACTGAAACTGAATAAAACTGTGAGTCTAATAAATCTGTTAAAGTAAGTTAATAAACGTCTGTTCTAATATGATATATTATTTTTAAATTAATTATTTTTTTTTTAATTTATTTGACTTAAATCTTACACAGTCTCATTACAATTATTAACTATTTTATTTTTCTCTTATTTATGAGACAGTGCTTTCCTGCCAAAACACAGAATTTGTAGTTATTTATGAGACTTTTTTTATGAGTGCTTCCCATGCCAAACTCTGAATTTCCTGTTATTTATAAGATAGCTCTTACCAGCCAAACACAGAAATTGAATCTTGAAATTGAAAAAATTGCACATTTGCGTATAATCAGATTATGCCCCAGTGAGGGTTATGGGATGGGGTTAGATCTGGACCTTCGCTTAAAAAAAAAAAATGTATGTTTTGTATGATTCACACTGAGAACAGAAAAACAACATTTCCTGAAATGTACTAGTTTCCAGGTGAAGTATTTAAATGACAATTTAACATAAAATGCATATAATAGAGTTAAAGATTATCAAATATTTGTAGATGAAGATTTTGCAGATGTTGAATAATATTAGTTTTAATTTGCATGTCTATTGCTGCTGTGCACAATTATAGTTTACATTTGGAAAATAATTAGATTAAGTATTAGATAATTAGATAAAGTAAATTGGTAATTAAATTTTATCCCAATATAAATGTTTTAAAATTCATTCTAAATTAAAATTAAGTTCTGTTTAATTTTAGTTAATTCTACTTATTGAAAATACATTATAGAATGTTTATTTAAAATATACTTTGCTAGATTTTTTAAATAACATTTTAAATAAACTAAATAACGTTATTATTATTTATATCATTATATATCATTATTAAAAAAAAAATATTACAAATATATTTATATTATAGTTTAATTGTATCGCTTGTCAGTATACTCAGCAGTTAGAAAAAATGATGAAAGTACACATAAAAATTGATTTAAGTCCTACTTAAAGGAGTAGTTCACTCTCAGAACAAAAATTTACAGGTTATTACTCACCCTCTTGTCGTCCAAGATGTTCATGTCTTTCTTTCTTCAGTCGTTAAGAAATTATTCATTTACATTACTGGATTTCTCTCCATGTAATGGACTTCTATGGTGCCCCCGAGTTTGAACTTCCAAAATGCTGTTTAAATGCAGCTTCAAAGGGCTCTAACTGATCCCAGCTGAGGAAGAAGGGTCTTATATAGCGAAACAATTGGTTATTTTCTAAAAAACATTTACAATTTATATACTTTTTAATCTCTACACAGAGTACACACAGAGCTAGACAAGACAAGCAGGTTAAGAAGTATATAAATTGTAATTTCTTTTAGAAAATAACCGATCGTTTTGCTAGATTAGACCCTTCTTTGCTCGGCTGTGACCATTTAGAGGCCTTTGAAGCTGCATTTTGGAAGTTCAAACTTGGCGGCACCATAGAAGTCCATTATATGGAGAGAAATCCTGAAATATTTTCTTCAAAACACCCTCCATCCTCTCCTTATGACTGAAGAAAGACATGAACATCTTGGATGACAAGTGGGTGAGTACATTATCTGTACATTTTTGTTCTGAAAGTGAACTACGCCTTTAAGTGGGTCAAAAAAAATATTTTGCCTCAGTTAATGTCAGCGTTTATGACTCCACCATAAGAGAGAGACTGGGCAAAAATGGCCTGCACGGCAGAGTTCCAAGACGAAAACCACTGCTGAGCAAAAAGAACATAAAGGCTCATCTCAGTTTTGCCAGAACACATCTTGATGATCCCCAAGACTTTTGGAAAAGTACTCTGTGGACTGACGAGACAAAAGTTTACCAACAGGAAAATATGGTGGTGGCTGTTTTGCTGCTTCTGGACCTGGAAGACTTGCTGTGATAAATGGAACTATGAATTCTGCTGTCTACCAAAAAATCCTCAAGGACAATGTCCGGCCATCTGTTCGTGACCTCAAGCTGAAGCGAACTTGGGTTCTGCAGTAGGACAATGATCCAAAACACACCAGCAAATCCACCTCTGAATGGCTGAAGAAACACAAAATGAAGATTTTACAGTGGCCTAGTCAAAGTCCTGACCTGAATGCTATTGAGATGCTGTGGCATGACCTTAAAAAGGCGGCTCATGCTTGAAAACCCTCCAATGTGGCTGAATTACAACAATTCTGCCAAGATGAGTGGGCCAAAATTCCTGCACAGCGCTGTAACAGACTCATTGCAAGTTATCGCAAACACTTGATTACAGTTGTTGCTGCTAAGGGTGGCCCAAACAGTTATTAAGTTTAGGGGGCAAACACTTTTTTACACAGGACCATGTGGGTTTGGATTTTGTTTCCCCTTTATAATAAAAAACTTCATTCAAAAACTGCATGGTTTGTTTACTTGTGTTATCTTTGATTAATATTTAAATTTGTTTGATGATCTGAAACATTAAAGAACATTTTTTTATTATTTTGCAAACATGCAAAATAATAAAAAATCAGCAAGGTGGCCAACACTTTTTCACACCACTGTATGTAAGCAAATGCATATGAAAAACAAAGCAATCATCAACAATAAACAGCATATAAATGAAAACTCCTTAATGTTTTAGAGGGAAATGTTGTCAGAGACATAGCTGTGCAAGCTTTGATGGTACTGATGGAAGTGATACTGCATCTTTGCTTTGATCATTGTACTGAATACGATGCAGATGTAGTATTTGATAAAAGCACATTTTTTTCAGCTTTTTGCTCAAAATATTGCTTTTTTATGAAACTTACCAACATTCTAGCGTTGATAAAAAAAGCTTCAAGCTAGAATAAAACATTCTTTATTTTGAAGTATTGCATGTTCAGATATTTGTACAACAAAATATTCTAGGGGCCATGAAAATGTAGTTAAAATGATCACAAATGCTGACAACTTTCAAAAACGCTGCTGGAGAAAGAGTTAATATAGATTTATTAGACTATTTTAAATCAATTACAAATAATATGCTTGTAGGTTTTCAAATACATTACATTTAATTCACACTTACTGTAAGTGCATTTTTTATTTGCATACTAAGTACACTTTAAAAAAGTATGTTAAACTGCACTTCTATCTTACAAAAATGCCGCGTAATATAGCAAATATACTGAGCTCAGGTTGATTCATCCATCTCTCTTTTAAGGCACTATGGGGTCATGGCCGCTCCATAACTGCAACAAATTGCTGCAACATTTCCTAAACATGTAATTGCCTTCCTTAAATCAAATTAGACACTTAAAAAAGTGTTTTGCTTCCATGAATAAGCCACAGTTTCATACTCACTTCAGCCTTGTTTAAAGTGCACAGCGGGTCTTTAATTACCACAGCTGATTCCCCAGGTTCTCATCTAAGCCTCTGATTGTATTTCAGGTCAACAGATTATGGAACCACTTATGAGAAACTCAATGAAAAGGTGGGCGTGAAGACCATCCTCAGCTATCTATACGTCAGCCCCAACAACAAGCGCAAGGTAAGATTTATAGCATCCGTTTTTTTTCCGTCTGTTACACCTACGCATTGTTAGTCTTTATGATGTCTGTTTTACGAAGGTGTCAAAACATTTTTCAAGGTGATTATGGTTATGTGCGTGTGGAGCTCGAACCCCCTGCTCATTTATGACCGCTAACCGCTTTGGAAGGATTTCTCAGGTCTTCTTCTTGGCTCTGTGCGCTGTTGGCTAATTTATCCTCTGGTAGTATTTACTAACCTCTCCCGCTTTTTATGAGATCAATGCATTTTAAAGATTCACTGACTACAGCATGCAATTTTCACTTGGAGACATAGTAGCAGTCAAAGGAAAACACACTCATATCATTAATATTGATAAGGCCGTATCTTTTTTTTTTTTCATGTTGAGAGCTAATGAATTATGAACTGGATGAAAAGAGATTCATAAATTGCTGGTGTTTTAATCAAAGGCATGACAAGAAGGCTTGTATTTATGGCTTGAGGCTTGGGAGTTTGCTTTGACGGTGTAAGCTATCTTTCTCTGTCCTCCTTTTTTAAACCTCCTTTTCTCCTCCTTTAGTCTTTTCTTTATCAAGAAGAGTCGTTTACTACTTAATTGTGGCTATTAGTCAATTAATTAGGACTGTAATGAAGATGGAACATGCCTCCAGTAGTTAACACTCAGATGTGCTAAGCTACATGCTAGTCATAAAGTTCTGTAAGCTGAAGTGTAAGAATTTGTGTACAGTATAGTCTTATCGGTAACACTTTACAATAAGGGTACATGAATAATCATGTACTAATGCCTAAATTAATACTTAATTCATCACCTACTAATGATTATTCAAGGAATTAACTAATTATGAACTAACAAAGGGCTATCCTTAACTACAACTGGAGTCATACGGATTCATGGATGAATAACGGCAGCCTTAACTACATGTTAGTACATGTTTGATAGTTAATGCATTAATTAACATTTATGGGTAAACTAAATTTTTAGGAAAGAATGAGAAATACTCTGACTTTGAAATTAATTTAAGTAATTTAAAACTATCATAATTTAGGCATTTGACATCTTCAGCTTTGTCTTAAACATTATTGGGTGTCAAAGGATTAGTTGATCCTCTTCATCAAGTGTAGAAAATACTAAATACACTAATGACTGATCTTTTCTGTTTTATGTTCTTCTCTTTCCCTTTAAACTCACCTATTGATTTATACACAGAATAATAAAATATAAAAACACAAAACCCACAAAGAACATTTGTAGAACAATTCCTAAAGAAATGCTCAAACTAGAAAGAGTTCACTCTCCATCCAGACAGAGCCGTGAAGATCCTGCACCTCCGCTCTCTGACTTCTTGAAAATCCACACGGCATCTTGGCACAGCATAACCAGGCTGATACTCACTGTGTTAGTACATGTGTATTTGATAGGAAGTATATCATAAATCATGAGCTGAGTTTAGTAAGTAGTTAAGAGTGAATTCATTATGATTAGGCCCTCTCAAGTAAAGTCATGTCAAAATCAACCTTAACAAGCCATTAGTTAATGTTAGTGCATGGGTAGTTAAGAGTGAATTCATTATGATTGGGCCCTCTCAAGTAAAGTCATGTCAAAATCAACATAAACAAGCCATTAGTTAATGTTAGTGCATGGGTAGTTAACAGTGAATTCATTATGATTGGGCCCTCTCAAGTAAAGTCATGTCAAAATCAACCTTAACTAGCCATTAGTTAATGTTAGTGCATGGGTAGTAAATAATAGTTAGTAATGAAGTGACACATTAACAAATCATCAAATTACATACCAAATTCAAATTTTATTTGTCACATACACATACACAGTATCATATAAAGTGAAATGCTTTTACGACTGCTAATAACCTATACATTTTATAAGGAAGTTCCAGTATAGAATGAGAAATAAGATAATTAAACAAATTAGAATATAATAGGATTAACTTTAGTTGTAAAAAGAAATTTGCATCATGTACAAATATACAATAAAAAATAACCATAAAATATTAGGAATAGAATATAATAAATATATATAAAAAAATGGAATGTGCAGTTATGGGCAAGACAATGTGCAGATGTATAAATATTAAACATTAAACATGCAGTAAGAGTGTCCTCCTTGTTCATTTACACCACCAGTACAACTAACAATTTACATAATTTCACATAAATGGACTCGAAAGAAAGTCCAAACATAATGTTACCTCCAAAGACACACAGAAGGTCAAATATTTTATGTCCAGAAGCTCAAAACCATGCTGTTATTTAATGTGCCTAACTTTCCACACAAAAGAAATGCAGATGCAGATGCAAACATAACTTTGATTTGGTTTACAAAAGCAGACGACATTAATTAAATTAAAATGGCATTACCGAAACAAACCTTACGCACCGAGCGAGTGCCTAGAGTGCGCCACTAATGAGTGTCCCTACAGAAAAAACCTTACATACTGTAGTTCCGTTTATTTGAAATGGTTAAATTAATGATAATTGAAAGTATTGGCTAATGGTCTATTTTTCACATTTGGTTGAACATATCTGTCTAATTGATGGCACTAATACTTTCAACGAACAATAATTTAATAATTTCAAATAAAGGGGACTACAGTATGTAAGGTTTGTTTCAAGTGGGACACTAATTAGTGGCGTACTCTAGGCACTCGCTCAGCGCGTAAGGTTTGTTGTTTCGGTAATGTCGATTTTTTTTTTTTATCTGCTTTTGTAAACCGCATTAAAGTCATGTTTGCATCTGCGTTTTTGTATTATTTATTTATACACGGTAATTGAACGTTTTTGAGTTTCTGGAAGCTAAATATTTTACATTCTGTGTGTCTTTAGAAGTAACATTATGTTTGGATGCTTTCTTTTGAGTCCATGTATGTGAAATTATGTCAATGAAAAATAAAGTAACTAAAAAAAATTTAGTTTGTTGTACTGGTGGTATAAATGAACAGTGTGTCACAAGGAGGGTCAGAGACGTGCGGATCCATTCGCAGCATTTATTTAGAATCGTCAACAGGCCAGAATAATCACCAGAAAACAGGAACAACGTAGGTAATCCGGGAAACAGTTCAATAGACAGGCAATGGTCGCAATGGCAGGAAGCAGGAATCGTCAACGGGGTACACAGTCCAGAGTCATACACAGATAATCCAACACAGAGAGAAACGCTTAGAATAACGACCATATGGAACGATAAGACTTCGCAGAGTGGCAGTGTGTGTGTGAAGCTTAAATGCAGTCAGTGTGATGAGGTGCAGCTGTGAGCAGTAATCAGTAAAGTGGGAAACGAGGAGCAGCTGTGTGCAGTGATTGGTGCAGTGGCTTATGGGGATTGCAGTCCAGAATGTGTGTGCAAGAGTTCATGATGAGAAGACAGACCAGATACATGACACAGTGACACTCTTACAGCATGTTTAATGTTATGTAATTTGATGATTTGTTAATGTGTCATTGTGTCACTTCATCATTAATAACTTATTTACTACCCATGCACTAACATTAACTAATGGCTAGTTAAGGTTGATTTTGACATGACTTTACTTGAGAGGGCCCAATCATAATGAATTCACTCTTAACTACCCATGCACTAACATCAACTAATGGCTAGTTAAGGTTGATTTTGACATGACTTTACTTGAGAGGGCCTAATCATAATGAATTCACTCTTAACTACTTACTAAACTCAGCTCATGATTTATGATATACTTCCTATCAAATACACATGTACTAACACAGTGAGTATCAGCCTGGTTATGCTGTGCCAAGATGCCGTGTGGATTTTCAAGAAGTCAGAGAGCGGAGGTGCAGGATCTTCATGGCTCTGTCTGGATGGAGAGTGAACTCTTTCTAGTTTGAGCATTTCTTTAGGAATTGTTCTACAAATGTTCTTTGTGGGTTTTGTGTTTTTATATTTTATTATTCTGTGTATAAATCAATAGGTGAGTTTAAAGGGAAAGAGAAGAACATAAAACAGAAAAAGATCAGTCATTAGTGTATTTAGTATTTTCTACACTTGATGAAGAGGATCAACTAATCCTTTGACACCCAATAATGTTTAAGACAAAGCTGAAGATGTCAAATGCTCAAATTATGATAGCTTTAAATTACTTAAATTAATTTCAAAGTCAGAGTATTTCTCATTCTTTCCTAAAGATTTAGTTTACCCATAAATGTTAATTAATGCATTAACTATCAAACATGTACTAACATGTAGTTAAGGCTGCCGTTATTCATCCATGAATCCGTATGACTCCAGTTGTAGTTAAGGATAGCCCTTTGTTAGTTCATAATTAGTTAATTCCTTGAATAATCATTAGTAGGTGATGAATTAAGTATTAATTTAGGCATTAGTGCATGATTATTCATGTACCCTTATTGTAAAGTGTTACCATTTAATACTGACTTTGGAACTCACAACTGTGAGTTTATACACACAATTCTGACTTTACAACTCACAGTTGTGAGTTTATGTCTCAATTCTGAGAAAAGAAGTCAGAATTGCGACATTTAAACTTGCTATTGTGAGAAAAAAAATCTGAATTGTAAGTTTATATCTCACAATTGTGAGTTTATATCAAGCAATACTGACTTTGTAACTCGCAACTGTGAGTTTATATCACGCAATTCTGACTTTAGAACTAATAACTGCGAGTTTATATTAGAGGTCCACGATGTATCGGTTTTGCCATTAATCGGCACCAGTAGTTGATTGGCGGAACTATCGGTTATCGGCAAAAATCCTTGCCCATAGTTTTTCCGGGTTGTGTTCTTTGCTGAAGCAGCTCACACTCCGCTGTCATAGAGGTTAAGTCCAACACCAATGCTTAATGTCAGGATTGTTACCATATATTTGCATAGGTTTATTTCAAGCTGGTCATACTGTTAGCCAGCAAAGTTGCAGATTTAAAGACGTGACTTGAGAAAGCAAACTGTGTTCATTCAGCCGACAGAAATCCTGCTGCGCCACAGCGCGCCATTTATAGTTTTACATTTCATCACATCTGTCCCAAATCTTTGTTTATGTTCATGAAGACTTGACCCTGGGCTGGAAGATTGAGTATTGTGCATTTAAGCGAAACATTTGTATTTCTGTAGCTGTAATAAAGTCTGCATGCTTCATATAGAGCTATAATTTATGTTTGAGCCTTTTCTTCAGGCTGCTGAAGCATGGTAGTTACGCACTTTGTTTCACAATGCCAGTTTTCCTTATTCTTATTTGATTTTAATAACTGATCAACAAAAATATGTATTAAAAATTGAGATAAAAATGATACACAACGAAATTCGTTTAAGAAGGGATTTTCCACAAATAAAAACGTACGAAGTGGTCAAAAAATTGTGTCTAAACCTTTCCAATTCTCCAGGCGTATTGCCGTCCAATTCATACCACGTCCTTTATGACATTTACAAATTACACAAACTTCTTTCGTAATAAACAGATGGAGTTGAAACAAAACACAAACAAATAATATTTAAACAATGTAAAACAAAACAAAAAAAATCTTAAACGGCTACAACAATATAGATCGCTCTTTCTCTTTTCTTTTGATCTCTTCTTTAAACTAATATTTGCCGCTTTTTTTGTGCTTTTTTTTTATTTATTTTTTTATTAATTTACAAAGTATGGTTTAGTACTTTTTTAAAAATGGTAGAGCACTATTTTAGTTGCCTTTCAGTGTCTATTTTCAAAAACTATCGGTTAATTAATCGGTATCGGCCAGTGTGGTCCAAACCAATATCGGTCGACCTCTAGTTTATATAACAATTCTGAGAAAAAAGAGAATTATAAGTTTGTATAACGCAGTTCTGAGAACAGTTTATCCAAAACCCAGTGTGTTTTGTCACAATTTTGTTATGCAATATGAGGCATTTTCTAAATAAATATGCACAAATTGTATGTTTTCAGAACAGAAATCGAAAATAAGAAATGATAAATAAATAAATAAATAAATAACTGAAGTTGTAAGATATCCTATTATATTTTACAAGAAAATACTGTTTCAGTATTTCTTCTTCAAAATGTCATGTTTAATTTAATGTGTTGAATCATTTCTTTGTTATTTGTAAAAGTTACAGTTTCTGAGTGAAAATAGTTTCTGCAGCATGTTTTTTAGTGTGGGTTCAAAATTATTATTATTTTTCACCATGCATGTTGTTCAAGGATAAAATGCAAAATTGGGTATAGAATTTAAATTTACAGATACAAATAGATCAAATGATTATGTATTTTGGATGTATTTTGAACAAGTTACAGAGACAAAAAGCCAAAAATCTCAAAATTGATCAATCCTAAAAGAAAACTTAATATACTTTTAATAACTATAGTTTAACATAATATACTTAATATAAACTTAAATAGGCCATCTTGTTGGCAGAGACTATTAACACCCACACACAATCATGTGGTAGGGTTAGACAACATTGCAAAAGACATTAAAAAAAATTGATCCTCTGCTGATTTTGTAGGTTTGCCCACTGACAAAGTAATTATCAGTCTGTAATGTTAATAGTAGGTTTATTTTAACAGTAAGAAACAGAATAACAACAACAAAATCTAGAAAATCGCATTTAAAAAAAAAAGATAAATTGATTTGCATTTTAATGAGTGAAATAAGTATTTGATCCCCTATTAATCAGCAAGATTTCTGGCTTCTGCTCGTAATCTCAGCTTGTTACCTTTTTAAAAGACACCTGTCCACAGGAGCAATCAATCAATCTGATTCCAAAATCTTCACCATGGCCAAGACCAAAGAGCTGTCCAAGGATGTCAGGGACAAGATTGTAGACCTACATAAGGCTGGAATGGGCTACAAGACCATCGCCAAGCAGCTTGGTAAGAAGGTGACAACAGTTGATGCGATTATTTGCAAATGGAAAAAATCACAAAATAACTGTCAGTCTCCCTTGTGGAGTTGCAAAGATCATGAGAACAGTGAGGAATCAGTCCAGAACTATGAGGGCTTTACTGTCCCAAAGTGGCATCCATTTAATTGATTTTTATCAAAATTATAATTTACACTCAATACGTAATCTATCGCTCTTTGCACTTAGTGTAAATCACACATCACAAAAAAAAAAAAATGTCATTTTCAATTATCGTAAATAGAATTTATTGCTATTAGCAATTAGTTAAATAGCATCTATCGCTAATTATAACCAAAAAGTGTTTTTTTTTTTCTGTAGTGTCTTGCCTTAAACATGCCTGTTAAATTGTAATGCAGCCAATTAAGTTACATCGCTACTTTCAGTTAATTACTCCCCATCACTGCTGCTCAGTCTTGTTCACGTCACTATTCAGTTAAGACGCAGAAACTGTGGCAATCGTGGCACTCAATCATAATGTAATAATCTGGGGTGTTTTTCTAAAAGATCACTTTTGTTTTGCCTACAGTTGTGGGCGCTTATTTAGGGATTCATATTTCCCAGCAGTTCTGAACCGGCAGATTTAATTACATTGTGTCTAGATGGCATCTCTACCACCAACACACGCAGGCCCGGATTGGCTAATCGGGAGGACCGGGAGAATTCCCGGTGGGCCGGTCCGTTTTTTTGGCCGCGAGGGCCGGTGTCCCTAGCTGCCTGCACTCACAGCAGTCGCCAGGGGCGGACTGTCCATCGGGAGAATTTTTGGCCCGCTACCCTCCAATTTTTATTATTATTATTTAATATTGTTGTTGTTATTGTTTTTGTTGCCGGCCTAATGTACTAAAGTGGTTATTTCAGAATTAGCCATTCAATAATAAAACTCTAATAAATCATAAATCGGTTAGTTTTAACTGGCACGCGTTTCATCTCGCGCGCGCTCCGCGCATCCGCGCGTCCGCCAAAACGACGCGAGACTGAAGTAGAAGTGCCCAGGTGGAGCAGAGAGACAAATCTGTCCTGTTTAGGACCTAAAGTGCAGGTCAGTTACATCTGTAAACAGACTATTGTAGTTTTGTCTTCGTTTACTTAAGTATTGAACTGCTAACAAATGTTAATCTATAAAAAATATCGTTTTAAAACAGGTTTAGGGAGCTACCCTTATTAAAAATTAACTGTGGTTTTACAAAACATGTTTACTATAGTTATACAATGGTTTTGCTACACTATAGTTTCACCATGGTATAAAATTGTGATTATACTAATGGGAATCAATCCTAAAAAAAAAAAAAAAAAACATGGTTACAATGTTTACCATAGGCTCAATAATATCATGGTTAATTTTCCTTTGGGCCAAACATGACCCATGATAATGCAAAACATGTTTAGTTTTAAGATTTTTAAATAAAGATATATTCAAGATGTAGCTAATTTTTGTTTTAATTTTAACATTACGACAATAAAAAACACATGGTCCTAATGTAGTGGCCCTCTTTTTTTCTGTTGCCCTTTTCTCTATCAAATGTTTTAGTACTAATCATAAATTATATATAATTTTGAAATCTTAGAAGCTAAAGAACCATCCTGGTGGCTGTCTCCTCCCCCTTAGCAGCAATGTCAAGTGTCATTTTACAAAATCACAACTTTTTACAATCTTGACAAAAACATGTCTTTAAAAAGGTCTCAGTATTTCTGCAATAATCTGCTGATTGTCTTCTTTAAAAAAGACCAACCTTAGATCTGTACTGTATAGGTGGTTGTAAAGGTGGAGATGTGTTTATGACAAAAGTGACAGATACAAGAAAATTAGTTTAAAAAGTAAACACACATGAGAGACAGAGAGATTAAAAGAGATTAAAAGGCAAATTGGAAGTTCAAGAGATAGCATTTAATTATTTTACCCAGTTGATTTCAACTTTTCTTTATGTGATGATGAAAAATATTGTTGTCCAGGGTTTCAAATTTTGGTGTGGGATGGCCTGGATAAGTGTGAGATTTCCCGGCCTGAAATTTTGTCCCAGTCCACCCCTGGTTAACGTCAAGCTAGTTAGGAGCAGTGCAAAACAACGATGTCTGCAAATCACCGTTCATGTTTATGTATCAAACTTTTTCTTGTACGGTTGCTCTTCAGCAGCAGCAGCCTCTAGTCCAGTTTGCTGCTAACAGTGAAGAGCCAGGCCCCGTAACATTACCAAGCACCAGTCATGAGCCCAACACACTAGAATGGGCAGGTAGGACAGTGCAATACTTGTTCTATTCTTTATTTGTGTTTAAGGGCTGGATATCTGTGAACAATTTTGCACAGAATATATATTCAGATATTGCAGAGAAGGACATTGTGATGTTTAAAAGAATAGTGTTGGAGATTTACCCTTTAATGTTCTCATTTATGAAAAATATTTGAACTTATAAAGCAGCTGTTTATTTGAAAAAGACATGATAGTGTCATTAGAAAGTTTAATACATTTTATTTTAATCTTTATTTTATACATATAGCTTAATATATATTTGTATTTATTTGATATTTTTTCATTTCAAGGTTTGGATATTTATGAGCACTAATTCTAACAGAAAATAGATACTGATACTGTTAAACATTACATTGTGTTAACTGTTCAAATAAATCTTCACTGTGAAGCAACAATTAGGCTACTGTATTTGCACTGAATTGGAAATGACGTCATTTTAATATAGTCAGTCGTGAACTAAAGTGGGCCGGTCTAAGGCTTGAAACTCCAGGGCTGAAAAGGAGTCCCACTCCGGCCCTGAACACACGCACAAATGTCATCAGCATCTGCTGTATTGTTCATTCACTCTGAACAGCAAAGGATAATCATTTTCTTCAGTAAAGTAGCAAACTTGTACACCAGAGGGGGAGAGACGAACCCACAGGAGTTGTCCTTTCCTCGTGTTGCCTCTAAGTGCTTCATTTCCCAGCCAGTAATGAAGACAGAACCCAGGTTCACATTAATAGCTCCTCACACTTCCAGTGGCATTATAAAACCTGGTCTGGGTCGTAATTAAGGGCTATACTGTAAACATAATAACAGCTTTGGGGTCTAATAGAATAGTCAACATCCATTTTTCTGCTTTTACATTAACATGTAATGTGGGGCGGCTATATATATATATATATAAAACAAGCAGTGATTGTGTTTGAATGTGAATGGTGAATTAAAGCAGGGCTGGTCAATGCATCACATCACAAAGAGCCTTAATGAGAATAGTGTGGAGTGAATAGTAAAGCTTTATTAACCCATTAATGCTAGTGTTCTTGATGACGCACTGGAATGTATTCAACATAGGCAACACAGCAGTGAGTGATTATTCATTTAGGAATAAAGTATATTGTAATAGTATATATTTCTATTTTTTGCCATTTTCTTTTGACAGAACAGTAGAAAGTTGAGGGAGCATGTGTCAGCCTATACAATATGGCTCGGCTGACAGTTCGGCTGGATACTGATAATTATTCCATGTTGTAGTAATAAATTGAATACACTAAAAGTTCATTATTTTATTTTTATTTTATTTTATTTTTCTGTGATATGTTTTTCTAATAAATATAACCACTATTTAGACAATTATTTCATGTTATATTAATAAAAAGAATATACTAAAATTCATTATTTCATTTATTTTAATTTTTTTTCTGTGATGTGTTTTTCTACTAAATATAACAGTTATTTAGACAATTATTTCATATTATAGTAATAAATTGAATATACTCAAATTCATTAATTTATTATTATTTTTTTTCTGTGATGTGTTTTTCTAATAAATATAACAATTATTTAGACAATTATTTCATGTTATAGTCATAAACCGAATATGCTACAATTCATTATTTTATTTTTTATTGTATTTTTGTTCTGTGATGTGTTTTTCTAGTAAATATACCAATTATTTAGACAATAATTTAATGTTATAGTAATCAATTGAATATACTAAAATTCATTATTCTATACATATTGTATTTTATTTATTTTTATTTAATTTGTATATGATGTGTTTTTGTAAAAAATATTACAATTATTTCCTGTTATAGTAATAAATTTAATATATTAAAATTAATTATTTATGTATTTTATATTATTTTAATTCATTTTTCGTCTGATGATTTTTGTTTTTCTAATAAATATAACAAGTGTTTAGACAAAGGTATTTCAGTTAATTAACTTATGTAAATTTAAGTATAAATAAATTAAAATAAATTAAACTAAATTACTATAATAATTAAGCATCAACATATGGACATTTATTTCATTTTAAGAATCATTAAAGATAAATATGTACTGAAATTGTATTTGTAATTGTAAAAAGATGCAATTAAAAATATTCAACTGTTCAAAAGTTTGGCGGTATTTATTCAATCATTCATTCAAGATGCATGGAATTAATCAAAAGTGATTAAAAGTTTAAAATGTTGTAAAAGGTTTCTATTCCAAATAATTGCTGGTATTTTAAAATTAATTTAAAAAATCTGTATTACGCTTTCCACAAAAATATGAAGCAGCATACGTTTTTAACATTCAGAGAAATGTTTTGTTAGGACAAAATCAGCATATTAAAATGATTTCTGAAGAGTCATGTGACACTGGGAACTGAAGTAATGATGACAAACATTCAGCTTTGCCATCACAGAAGAAAAAAAATATATGTATAAAATATGTATTAATATGTAAGAAATAGTTATGTAAAATTATAATAAAATTTCACAATATTGCTATTTTTATTATATTTTTGACCAAATAAACTCAGCCTTACTTGAGCATAAGAGTTTCATTAAAAAAGTCATACCAACCCCATACTTTTGAACAGTAGTGCATATATAATTACATTTGCCTTAATTATTTGCTTGTCAGGATATTCAAATATGGTTTTAGCATATTTTAGAAAAAAAAAAAAAAAGCTAACTAAATATATTCTGGTTTGATAAAAATATCCAATGGATGTGATCCAAGTCTTTTAAATCTTTACTCTGCAAACCACAAAGTGTGACAGTGTCATAAATACAGAAATTACAACTTTAATTCGTTCAATATTAGTTTTTGTGGGTCTGGTTTGTGTACTCTCTCACTAACAGTCTCCCACCCAGAGCTGACCGCTTCTCTTCCAGGGTTTTGGCAGTGCCACCGTTTCATTTTCCTCTCGCCTGTCTACAATCTGCTGCGGTTGCACTTTCTGCTGCGCGCATTTACCTTTTCCCCGTGGCGCTCGCTGTTTAAAACTACCGCACGGTGGTTTGGCTCCTACCTCTCTAGTCTAATTATCCACCATCCTTTAATGATTTTCGAGAAATATTTTAGCCCAGAATGACAGTCGGTTTTACAGGGTGAATTAATTTTCTCCATCTCATTACACTCTGACTTCATATAATCTTTGCTATAGAACCGTATGAATTGCAAAACATAATTTTGCAGGGACACCTTCCCCCTGGAACAGATTTTGGCGCATTTTGGTATTTGTTGATGCCTCAAATTCAATTTGTCACACCCTGTAATACACTCCTAAAAGCCACTCAAATTTTCCACACTGAGAAATTTCTTTGTGAAACATATAATAAAATAAAATCATTCTCCCGTAGAGCACCGGCTATTTCAGGACAGAACATAATAGCAATTTCATCTCGAGTAAATTTCATATTCACTACAAAGCATTTCTGGCATTGCTCATTTTTCTCATTTAAATGTCTGCTTGGTTTTTCCCTCCCACCGCCATGAGCAAATTATCCACATGACATTTTGCCACCAAAACCACAAGCTCCACAACTGATTATTTATCCTCCAATAACATTCAGCCTCTTTTTGTTACACATTATTATATTTAACCCAGATTTAGACCGAGGCTCATCACTCGGATGCGAGTAAGACTCAAATCACTCATGGCTTAGAAAAACATTGTTTTTGATTGATGTGACTGTGTCTTAGCTGATAACTCAAGACCAGTCATTTCTTTACCGGCTAAGCTTCACTGGATTGAATGTGTGTGAAAAGCAATCCTATTAATCTCTGTCTTTACTGAAGGCAACTTCCATCTATACTGCATGCTAAATATACATGCATCATACTAGTAAACTGTCTACTTACAGTAAGTTTGATATCATAAAACAATGACATCTCTGTCAAAAAAAAAAAAAAGGTGTACTGGTAATTTTTCCCCAATGCAGTCATAATGAATGAGCCGCAAAGCACCATAAAATGCAAAAGAGTAATGTACATGACTAATGCACTATATTAATTTTTTTTCTATGAAAAATGTCTGCTATGTGCTGTGAATGGACTATTGAGTCATCCAACCAGTTCAGGCCAATTCGTGAGTGAATCATTCAGACTAGTTTTGTGAATTAAATCAACTGGTTCACTAAAAAAATCTCAATAGACCAATTCTTGAATCAGGCATTGCTTACTCTCTCATTAATGCTCCAAAGACAGGCTGAAAGATTTTGAGCAAATAACTTCATCTTCAATCTGTTCAAGGCCATTACAATATAAAACACTTTTATGGTACTTTTATGGTGCTTTTGTGTCCTTTTTGAAACTTGCAAACTATTAAAAGATTAGTGCACTTCCAGAATGAAAGTTTCCTGCGATTTACTCACCCCCATGTCATCCAAGGTGTTCATGTCTTTCTTTCTTCAGTCGAACAAAAATTAAGGGTTTTGAGGAAAACATTCCAGGATTTTTCTCCTTTTGTGTTGATCAACGGGTTCAAAGTCCAAAATGTAGTTTCAGTGCAGCTTCAAACAGCTCTCCATGATCCCAGCCAAGGAATCTAGCGCATGAAATGATGGGTCATTTTCTAAGAAAATACAACATGTATAGACTTTACCCACAAACGCTCAGGTTGCAGTAGCTCTTGACACACTACACGTTGGAAAGTTCACGCATGGTTAGTTCTTCGGCTGTGTACTCCGGTTCAAAAAGTTGAAAAATATTCTCTTCTAATTTCAAAATCATCTGACATGGATGTTTTACCTTTAATTTGTAAAGGCCGTTTGACTTTCATTATATGTTAGAGGCTACTGTTACACACTCAATTCCTTCAATCAGAAACTTTTTTAATCTGCACATGCTCATTAGGATTCTTTCTCTGCCTGTGGAGAAGAATGTGATCATTTCACCTGAAGTTTTTCAACAAAATACTGATTTTAAGGTATGAAAGTTGTATATTGAATGTACAGAATTTATCTTCTGCTGTCTAAAGTTTAGATGACTGAGAATTTAAACCCACATACATTTTATCTCTCGGTTATTGATAAAAAATTAACCTGATCTCATGACTGTCACAGTTCTGTCTGTTTTGTCATTGGTTTTTCCCATTTGTCTTCCCCCTGTCATTTTGTAATCATTTGGTTTAGTCCTCGTTTGTGTAATCACCGTCACCTGTGTTTAATCAATTATCACCCTTTATAAGTCTGTCTCTGTCTATAGCACTCTGTTGGTCTTTGATATTGTTTGATGTTACTTGTGTGGATGTTCCTGCTTGTTCCTGCCTGTATCTCTAAGTATATGTTAAATATAAGTGTTATTGTTAATCCTGTCTCTCGTCTCGTCCGTCCAGCACGTGTACCATAACAGAAAAGACCGACCGAAACAGTCACGGCGTTTTTTCCCTGCGTTTCTTTTCCGTTTTTGTCTCAGTGTTTTTTTTTTTTTTTTTTTTTTTTGGGATGACCCCAATGTTTTCATCATCCTCCAGAAGCAGGGGAACCGCTCTCTCGAGGACCACACAAGAGACTTTGTGTTCATCGCACCGTTCACACATTACCTGGACAGCTGCTTGTGTACATTCTACCGGGCTGGACTTAACATCGCTGCCAAATCGCAGCTGTCCGGGGAGGGTCCTCGAGAGAGCATCGCCGATTACATCGAGTGGGTGCTGGCGTCCTGTGGATCGTCCTGGACTGTCGGCGTCGTCGAGGAGGACGTCAGCCCCACTCTTGACCCAGAGAGCAGCCAACCATCACCTTATTGACTTCTTTTCCGAAGTTGTGGAAGAGAACTCTTGTGACTTAATAGACTTTTTCTCGGAGCCACTGACCTGCCTAAACTAACCTCCCACCCGCCCTCTTCTGTCTGGATCTGCCTGGTCTCTGCTGGTTCCACCCAGCCGTCCTGAATCCCCGCTGGTTCCGCCCAGCCGTCCTGAATCCCCGCTGGTTCCGTCCAGCCGTCCAGAGTCCCTGACGTCACCAGTCAGTCCCCTTGCTCACCCTCAGCCCACCATCTGTGCAGTGGGCTCGCCGCAGGGCAGCCAGTTTACATCAGTGGCAAGGCTGAAGGATCCCTCAGCTCCGCCTCCAGCCTCTGAGCCCAGATCTCCACCTCGGCCCTCCGACCCTGCGGCTCCACCACGGCTCTCAACGCCCTCAGCTCCACCGTCGCCCGTCGGTCCACCAGCTACACCGGGCTCCATCGTCTCTCCGGCTCCGCCCTGGTCAGTCGTCGTCCCTCCGTCACCTCGGGACTCTGCTCCTCCGGCTGTGCCTCGTCACTCCGTCTCACCGGCTCCTATGGACTCCTCCCTCCCTCAGGCACAGCCTCCATCCTCTGTCGCTCCGGCTCCGCCGCGGACCTCCGGAACTCCACCTCGGCCGCCAGAGCCTCTAGTTCCGCCTTGGCCCTCCGGATCAGCGGTGTCGCCCTGGATCTTCGGCTCTCCATCTCCACCTTGGGTTCCTCTGCCAGCTGCTCCGCCTCTGTTGGTCGGCCCCCTGGAGTCGGCGGTCCTTCCTCCACCATGGCTCCTCCCTCGGTCGGCTCCACCGTGGGCCGTCATCCTGGCTGCAATCTGGGTCCTGCTGAGTCTCTCCTGCTTCGGGTCCCTCCTGTCTCCTCCCTGGCTCCTCCCACTGTCGTCGCCCCCTTGGACTTTAGTTTTGGTCCCCCTCCTTCGGTTGCGTCCTCCGTCGAAGCCCCCTCCCTCATGGACTTTATGTTTCTGGTTTGCCACCCCTCTCTTCTTTTTTTTTTTTTTTGTGTCTTTTCTACGGCGCGAGGACGCGCCTATTCGGAGGGGGGCGTAATGTCACAGTTCTGTCTGTTTTGTCATTGGTTTTTCCCATTTGTCTTCCCCCTGTCATTTTGTAATCATTTGGTTTAGTCCTCGTTTGTGTAATCACCATCACCTGTGTTTAATCAATTATCACCCTTTATAAGTCTGTCTCTGTCTATAGCACTCTGTCGGTCTTTGATATTGTTTGATGTTACTTGTGTGGATGTTCCTGCCTGTATCTCGAAGTATATGTTAAATATAAGTGTTATTGTTAATCCTGTCTCCTGTCTCGTCCGTCCAGCACGTGTACCATAACAATGACAAAGACGTGAAGTTTTTTGCAAGATGCAAAATACGTACCAATAAGTACATCACTGGACTTTCCAACAGAAATTAACACTAGAGGCCGTAAAACAGCAAGCACTTGTAATTGTTTTTGTATACAGTTATGATTACAGCTCCGTATGTGTTGCTTTCCAGATGTGACTATCTTGCTCAGTAGCTCAGCTGGCACAGAATGTGGAATCCTTACGAATTCTGTGAAAAACATGACTCACGATGAAAGAGCTGAAATATGAGAAATCATGTTTGTAATTGCGTTTTTACATCACATTTGCTTTTGTTAATACTACGGATAGGTTTAGGTGTAGTGCAGATGGTACGTTATTTTAAATTGCCATGGAGCATTGGAGTTATAGCGTCACTTAACGGACATTTCAAGTCAGAACTGCGGTGACATGTACAAAACCAACATCACATAAAACGTTCCATATGTATGTTCATCTGTTTTAGTGCCACTTAGTGGACATTTCACATCGAATATGTCACAAACGTACATGGTGGTACGTATTGCGTATTTCCCCACAGATACATTTTTGTCATGAGATCAGGCTCGTTACAACTGCCCCCAATGCAAGCAACTTGTTTGTCTGTTTTGACATACTTTTCTGTTAGAAAATGAACATATTTAGAATGATTAGTGTTACACATTTAAACGTGTTGCTTTTAAAACTTTTTGCCCCCATCAATGAGGCAATTGTGACACTCTGTCTTCTTGCATTTAATTTAATATTATATTCTTGTCTTTATTAGTGAAAATATATCAATTGTATTATTAATTTGGGCACCTACAGTTGAGGTCAAAAGTTTACACCCCCCTTTCAGAATCTGCAAAATCTTAATTATTTTACCAAAATAAGAGGGATCATACAAAATGCATGTTATTGTTTATTTAGTACTAACATGAATTAGATATTTCACATAAAAGGAAAATAATAGTTTTATAATAGAATTTATAAAAATGACAAATGTTCAAAAGCTTACATTCTCTTGATTCTTAATTCTGTGTTCTTACCTGAATGATCCACAGCTATGTATTTTGTTTAGTGATATTTCATGAGTCCCTTGTTTGTCCTGAACAGTTAAACTGTCTGCTGTTCTTCAGTAAAATCCTTCAGGTCCCACAAATTCTTTCTTTTTCCAGCATTTTTTGTGTATTTGAACCCTTTCCAACAATGATTTTGAGATCCATCTTTTCACACTGAGGACAACTGAGGGACTCGTATGCACTATTACGGAAGGTTCGAACTTCTGTAATACTAAATAGTTACATGTTTCCCAGAAGACCAAATAAGTTAAATTTACCCTGATCTTCAAATTCCAAATGTTTTCACCCTCTGGCTCTTGACGTGTTGTTCTTCCTTCGGAAATATCAGTTAGCGTTTAAACCTTCTGTAATAGTTACATAGGAGTCCCTCAGTTGTCAGTGTGAAAAGGTATCAAAATCATACAGTCATTGTTGGAGAGGGTTCAAATACACAAAAATGATGGAAAAATTAATTTGTGGGATCTGAAGGAGTGTTTAACTGTTCAGGACAAACAAGGGACTCATAAACAACTATCACTAAACAAACAAAAAATAAAACACAGCTGTGGATCATTCAGGTAACAACACAGTTTTAAGAATCAAGGGTATGTAAACTTTTGAACAGGGTCATTTTTATAAATTCAACTATTATTTTCTCTTGTGGACTATATGTAAACATCTTTTATGTGAAATATCTTATTTAGGTCAGTATGATCCCTCTGATTATGGTAAATAAATGAACATTTTTCAGGTTCTGAAAGTGGGAAGTAAACTTTTGACCTCAACTGTATAATTATTTCTTGTATCAAAAGATGACTAGCATATTTCAAAGTAGTCTGTGAGTTAAAAAGGAAGCTGTAAAAAATGCTACAATTGCCCCCGGTCTCCCCTACATTGTTCAAAACTATTTCTATTGTGCTTTAAAAACAAGAAAGACATAGAGATTTAGCTATGATTGACATGACATGAGTAAATTATGCCAGAATCTCCAATTAGGCCTAAAATATATTTCTTTATATTTTATATATTAAAATATATTTTATAAAATATATTTTCTTCTATATTTCTATAAGCTAAATGCATTTACCCTAAAGTGAATGATTAAATGCACATCTTAATTAATCTTTTCCTTCCGGAGATGCCCTTTCAAAGTGATTTGATTAGCTTTTGCTTTCCTTCTGTGGAATCGTGATCTCACGAGGATAGCAAATCCTACCTACACAAAGTCATGCACATACAGAGATGAAAACCCACTATTAAATAATGAAAGGTAAAAATGTTTTGACAGTCTGTTCTCCTCTAGTGCCCCAGCCTGTAATTGTTATCACAGGGGACCTTTCATTCAGATAAGAGCGAGTGAACTGTCTTTTTACAAAGTGAATTTTCAACTTTTTTTTTTTTCGTTTAATGGCTCTCTGTTGGCCTGCAAAAAAACCTGTTTTGCTCTGTCATATGAACCCCACTTGAAGTTTACCAGCATACAACTGTGTAGCTGTGTGGTTGCAAGCATGTGTGTGTGTGTGTGTGTGTGTGTGTGTGTGTGTGTGTTTAACACTATCTGTGCTTTATGAGTGTGAAATTACAAGAACTAGCAGGTAAACAGAGTTGCATTCCATCCCTGAGGACATCTCGTGTACTTTCATGTTCAAGGACCTGTTTTCATCAGTTCTGCCTCTCACAAAAAGGCACATTTTAAAAAGTAAAACATTAAACACCCACTTGTCAGGAGCACACCACACACACAGCCTGATGGGAATGAAGGGCTGATAGTGACCTCATGATAAATGGCGATAGCTGATGGCTGAGGCAGTTAACGCCACTAAACTGAGGATGAGATTCAGACAGAACATCCTTGGAATCTTTCCATTCCAAAAAGCTTCTTTAGAATATTAAAATGTTCTTTACAATTTAAGAACTGCTTACTGAAATTAACCAAAATAATGGTTCTGTCATCGCTGCTCCCTTTTGGAGCCTTTATTTTAAAGGATGTGGTAGTGTGTATTGTTTTCTAATGTCGCAAGAGTGTCTCTTAGGATAACAGCACAATTTTAGCATCATAAATTGCATAAATACCGCATTGAGGAAACTGGCAGACACATACGGCGGCCTTTAAAATTCAGATAGGTGCAAATCTATCTTTAATTCATGATTCAATTTGTGAGAACTGAAGCTGTAGCAGTTTTTGTGTGCCGATGAAGTGAAAACGCAAGAAAGCTAGGCTTAATGGGTGAGCTTTTCAGTGGGTTTCTGAGGTTGTGTGGGCAGTTCTGACGGAATGTGCTCTGCAGGGGAAACACTCACTGATGGGGCGGAAGCAAACGGCCTAACTGAGAAAGAAATAAAGATGAACATCTGTTAGCCCTCAGGCATCATTTCAAAACGCCTGCAATGAGTAGAGAGTGAACAGAGGTGATTAAACAGAGAGAGAGAGAGAGAGAGAGAGAGAGTCACACTCTTGCATAAAAAAGACAAAACTATTAACTGATAAAAGGTTTTCTTTATTTAAGAATTTATTATTTTTTTAATAATGATGATAATCAACATTCATCGTCAGTATTGAGCAGCATTCTTACGACAGCTTCCTTTTATCTTGGTTTAAAGTATTGGAAATGCAATGTTTTTATTATTGTTGTCATGCATGTGCAAAGTCTGCCTGTATTTTTGACTATATGATTATATATTATATTATGTTGTATATTATATTATATTATATTATATTATATTATATTATATTATATTATATTATATTATATTATATTATATTATATTATATTATATTATATTGAAACAATGTGCATTGCAAAAAGTGCTATACAGATAAAATTGTCTTCATCATAATAATTATTATTAATATAACAACAACAACAACAATCATCATCTTCATCGTTATTTTTATTATTAATTATTATTAGTATTATTTATGGAAAATAAATATTTTTACATGTCAGGGAATATTGAAGAAAAAGTATAATATATGTATATTATATGTATATTACAAATTATCATTATTATTATTATTATTATTATTATTATTATTATTACTACTGAGGGAAAAAGATGTTTGCATGTCAGGGAATATTGAAGAAAAAGTATTATATATTATTATTATTATTATTATTATTATTACTACTGAGGGAAAAAGATGTTTGCATGTCAGGGAATATTGAAGAAAAAGTATTATATTAAAATTAGAATCATAAAATTTAGAATAATACTTTATTATTTTTGTACATTTATATTAATCATGTATGTATTGTATTATATTATATTTTGGGCCGGGACTCGATTAAAAAAAATAATCTAATTAATTAGAGGCTTTGTAATTAATTAATCGAAATTAATCGCATTTTAATCGCATATAAATATTTGACCTGAGAACAGTGAGAAGTAAGTTTTTTCATATGGATTTTTAGTACACCATTGAATAATGACTGAATACATAAACTGAAGCAACAAAATATTGTTTATTTTTGTTCAACCAAGTCCAACAGACCAGTGCAATATTGCCATTAACTGTAGCAATAGGATACAGCGTTTCCCATAACGAAAACATTTATTTCAGTGAAAAAAATAATCCAAAACTCTCTATTTTAACATTTTGAACAATAGGGCTTTACAATCTTTTGCTATTTTTTTTTTTTTATAAATTCTTGTGTTTTAATTTTTCTCATAATCAAATGAAAGCATAAACATTTATTTTATTTTTAATCAAATGAAAAATAAACCTTTTTAATTTTTGGCTTGGTTTGCTGTTAAAATCAATAAATAATAATAATAATAATCATAGTATTTTTTTCTACAATTAAGTGGTTAATCTTGTTGTTATATTTATTTTTTATCATATATATTGTTTTTTGTCAATTATTTAAATAGGAATATTGTTCTGTTTCATGTTAAACCGTACTTTTATTTTGACAGGTTGCCGTGAAGTTTCTGTGTGTAAAGTATGATATGATGCTAGTTTTCTCAAATGAAACGGTAAAAGTGACACTCACAGTAGCTTTGGAGATTGAGTCTATCTGTTCATGTGAGATGCAAATGCCAAAAATTAACGGGAGCATCACGCGTGCAGTGTAAAAAAACGCGTCTCTGCCATTCTAACATACAGAGGCAAACGGTAAATGCAGGATTCATATTAAAACGGTCTTTTTGCATTTCAGTTTTCACAGACACTAGTCCATATCGCGATTTGAATTAAGTGACAGACCAACTTTTGATTTATCAATCCAAAAATCGACAACTTTAAGCGCCATTCCGCGCTATAGTAAATTCGTTTTTTATGAATGGAGTCCGCGATCCAGTCCGTGTTTTCTTGGAGGAGACATTGTAAACGCGCCCCCCTAAGATAATGGTAGGGGAAACACTGGAATATTTAGAAATATACTAGCCTTCATTTCAGAAATTCAGGTACCCTATAGGTAGGTAGACCTTCTGTAAAAGCATTGAGGTGATACTTGAGGCTCGATGTGCTGCGGTGATATGCGCATTCCTTTGTCTAAACGCTAGTTGGTGCTCCAGTATAATCGGTCCGCCGCTGAATCTCATCCAGTGAGAAACGTTCCGCGGTGCAAAATTAAGTGCGATTAAAATGCGTTAAAAAAATTAACGCGTTATTTTTGTGTAATTAATTAATCTAAATTAACGCGTTAAAGTCCCGGCCCTAATTATATTATATTATATTTTTAATTAAATATTCTACTTTTTTTTACTTCAATATTGCCTGACATGCAAAAAAAATCCCTCAATAATACTAATTATTTTTTATATTAATAATATTAATATTAATAACAATAATAATAACACTTATTATTATTATTATTATTATTATTATTATTATTATTATTATTATTATTATTATTATTATTATTATTGAGGAAAAAGGATTTTTGCATGTCAGGGGATATTGAAGAAAAAGTATTATTATATTTAAATTAGAATAATACAATTTAGAATAACATTTTATTATTATTTTATATGTGTATTAATTATGTATGTATTGTATTATTATATATCAGTATATTGTGGGTTATATTATATTATATTATATTATATTATATTATAATATTTTTAATTAAATATAATACTTATTTTTCAATGTTCCCTGACATGCAATTTTTCCCCCTCAATAATACTAATAATGATTTTTATTATAATAACAACAACAACAACTATTATTATTATTATTATTATTATTATTATTATTATTATTAATATTATTATTGAGAAATTAAGATTGTAGAAAAAGTATTATATTATATATAAATTAGAATAATACAATTTAGAATAGCACTGTTAATTGATAAAATAATAATTACTCTTTTATCAATAATTATTCATATTAATATACTATATATATATATATATATATATATATATATATATATATATATATAGTATATTAATTATGTATTGCATTATTATATAGAAGTATACTGAAAGGTATATTATATTATATTATATTATATTATATTATATTATATTATATTCCATACACTGAAAGTCAATTGAATCCAGTGTCAATTTAAACCCCATTGAGTTTTCAAAACAGAGTATAACCATTCTTCACAATATCTTCTTTTTTCTTCTCCAAAAGAAAGACTTTTGTAAAAACATCTCTTTAAATCATGTTAAAACGTAATAGTTTTGTCAGCAGATTGTCTTTAGATTGCTTCAACAAATTTAGCTGATTCACAAAACATCGAATTGTTATGAGTGGCCACTCAGTGCCATGTTTTCAGCACAAATTACCCCCTCTTGTCTGCATTCCCTTCCCCGTGCCTCAAATCGCCGCTTGTTAGCTCGCCTCTTCGGCAGACTCTCAATCACACATGAGACCTTTGCTTCGTTTGCTCAGGCCCGCGTCTGACATTTCTCATTCTCATATGAAGACTTCACATTTTCCCTTGTTGGTGGAAGTCACTGCCTCCCTGACCTTTCTCTTCCCAAAGCTTTAATTAGGCTCGGCTTGCCTGACCAGCTCTCCCGTTCACCCGCCGTTTGGCTTTATCCCCCTCGCCCCGCTGACAAGCTCCCACCATCGCCTATGTTGTCTTTGCAAAGATATAATTGCCAGATAACAGGGGTTGATCTTTTTGGGGAAAGAATTGTAGTCATGTTTTCATGTAGAGAGAGAGAAAGGATGTGCGCATACAAAGAGAATACGAGATGAAAAATGTTGAAAGTACATTTTAGGCAAAAAAAATCTTGTGTCTAAGCTAAAGGGTTCCAACATGAAAGATTAATGCAGTCTTTCTGCTTTGACATTGATTTCTTCAGTATAAAAGAAGGACATTTTCCATTATGTTATATCTTTCTTTGTTAATTGATCATTTACAATTCTGCTCCACATTTTTAAAAATAAAGTTTCCACAAGGGGTTTTACAGCTATATCATATATAAACTGTTTTTGGTTCCATAAAGAACCTTTCGTAAACTGTTCTTAAAGGATTAGTTCACTTCCAGAACAAAAATTTACAGATAATGTATACTCAAGATGTTAATGTCTTTCTTTCTTCATTCATAAAGAAATTATGTTTTTTTGAGGAAAACATTTCAGGATTTCTCTCCATATAATGGACTTCTATGGTGCCCCCGAGTTTGAACTTCCAAAATGCAGTTTAAACGCAGCTCTAGGGCGCTAAACAATCCCAACCAAATAAGAAGGGTCTTATCTAGCGAAACCATCGGTTGTTTTCAAATCAAATTCATACTTTTTAACCTCAAATGCTCTGCTTGTCTCATCTCTGCCATGCGATACAGTTAGGATATGTCTAAAAACTCCCATCTCATTTTCGTCTTCAACTTCAAAATCGTCCTACATCGTCCTGCTGTTTTACCTTTTTTTTTTTTTTGTTAAAAGTGTTTGATCTTATTTGCATGTTCACTTTGCAAACACTGGGTCAGTACTTCTGTAGAGATGTAGGATGATTTTGAAATGATTTTTGAAGTTAAGGGGGAGAATAAGATGGGAGTTTTTCTACATACCACTGTCTAAAATTCTTGAGTTCAGGCAGAGCAAGACAAGACGAGCGTTTGAGTTTAAAAGGTATATGAATTGTAATAAATAAATAACCGATCATTTCGCTAGATAAGACCCTTCTTCCTTGGATGGGTTCATTTACAAGCATATGAAGCCGCATTTAAACTGCATTTTAGAAGTTCAAACTTGGGGCACCATAGAAGTCCATAGAAGACCATAGAAGATGGAGAAAAATTCTAAAATGTTTTTGTCAAAAAACAATTTATTTACAACTAAAAAAAGAAAGCCATGAACATCTTGGATGACAAAGGGGTGAGTACACTATCTGTACATTTTTGCTCTGGAGGTGAACTTCTCCTTTAAAGCCAAACTTTTTCTATAGTTTTCAAGGTATTTCATGCAAGTGCTGGAATGCTTGAGTCATAATCAGTTTCGCCAGTCGCCTGGCAACCCTACGAGTGCCGTCCGCTCCCTCAAAGACGTGCCCTAAAACTGAGCCATCAGCACAATCTTTCAGTCAGAGCACGAGATTGTGCCTCCCGAGACAGATTTTTAACATTTAGCTGATTTTCTTTGTGTTTTTAATCGTCCTGACCTTCAGCAACGGTAGTAAACTGCGCATACAGTGTCTCAGCCACTAGATGGAGGGTATTCTTCAGTGTTGTGAACTGATGTTTATGTGGCAAGTGTTTTTCATTTACATTAAAATAAGATGTGCTTTTTCTGTATAGAGCAGTCAGCAGTTTTACATTTGCATTTTTCTATGTCTGAAATGAAATGCATTTAGAAAATCTGTTTTCTAAATGCATGCTACAGATCGTATTGGTAACTATTCATCCATGCATGTTTTTTATTTATATATATTTTTCAAAAATAATAATAATAGGTGGGTTTTTCAGCGACAAATTCCAATTAAAAATAATTACTCTAGCTGATCGTGTTAATTTGTTTTTCTAAAAAGCAATGCATTATTTTGCGTTGCTTATTATTACCTGGGCTGTGCTTGCTTATTTGTTTTTTTAATAATGAAAAACCCAAAAGTGATATTTTTGGCAACTGTAAAGGCCAAAAGTAAAATTAATAAGCAGGCTAAAGGAAGTGCCTCTGCACATCACTCCTGATTTGTCTCACAGAAGAGGTGTTGTTATGAGTTGACGTGCTGGACGGACGAGACGAGAGACGAGGTACACAATAAACACTATTTTAATATAATCTTCTGATGAACAGGCAGGAACACAGATCACTTCCACACATGTTGACAACATTCATGAATAAAGACCGACAGTGTAATGAACTCAAAGACAGACTTATAAAGACAAACTAATCATTGAACACAGGTGACGGGGATCAGGACAAACGAGGGCAAAACCAAAGCAGACAGATCGACGGGGGGAGACAAAGGGAGAAACCAAGTAGACAAACAGACAGAACTGTGACATTACGCCCCCCTCCGAATAGGCATGTCCTCGCGCCGTAGAAAAAGAAAAACAAAACAGACAAGAAGGGCGGAAAAAACAGAAAAAACTGAGTCCATGGAGGAGGTTTTGGCGGAGGACGCAACCCCAGGAGGGGGACCAAAACAAAAGACCAAGTGGCAGAACAGAAAGTCCAAGGGGACGACGAAGGTGGGAGGAGCCAGGGAGGAAACAGGAGGGACCCGAAGCAGGAGGAAACTAGCAGGACCCAGACCACAGCCATGATGACGGCCCAAGGTGGAGCCGACGGAGGGAGTAGCCATGGTGGAGGACGGGCTGATGACTCCATGGGGCCGACCGACAGAGGCGGAGCAGGTGGAGGAGGAGCCCGAGACGGAGACGGAGAGCCGAAGATCCAGGGTGACGCCGAGGATCCGGAGGGCCAAGGTGGAACAGGAGGCTCTGGCGACCAAGGCGGAGGCGGAGTTCCGGAGGTCCACGGCGGAGACGGAGCGACAGAGGATGGAGGCTGTGCCGAAGGGAGGGAGGAGTCCGTAGGAGCCAGTGAGACAGCGCGACGAGGCACAGCCAGAGGAGCAGAGTCCTGAGGGGACGGAGGTACGACGACTGACCAGGGCGGAGCCGGAGAGACGATGGAGCCCAGTGGAGCTGGTGGACCGACGGGCGACGATGAAGGTGAGGGCGCTGAGAGCCGTGGTGGAACCGCAGGGTCGGAGGGCCGAGGCGGAGTCCTGGACTCGGAGGCTGGAGGCGGAGCAGAGGGATCCTCCAGCCGAGACGCCGATGGAAGCTGGCAGCCCCGCGGCGAGCCCACTGCACAGGTGTTGGGCTGAGGGTGAGCTGAGGGGCTGTCAGGGGACAGCGGCGGCCAGACAGACATGGATGTGGATGACAGAGTGTGGGTGGGTGGGAATTCCAGGCAGACAGGAAGATCAAGACAGAAGGATATTTCCGTGAAGAAATCAATAAGATCCTCAGAATGTTGTTCAAGCTCACCCTCAGTGGTGGTGGGCTGAGGGTGAGCTGAGGGTCTGTCAGGAGACAGCGGTGGCCAGACGGACATTGATGGGAATTCCAGGCAGACAGGAAGATCAGGACAGAAGGATATTTCCGTGAAGAAATCAATAAGATCCCCAGAATCTTGCTCAAGCTCACCCTCAGTGGTGGTGCAGTGGGCAGGGCTCTCTATCGCCCTCTCTTGCTCCACGTCGTAAACCACCGATGTTGTAGTCGGCTCTCGCACCTGGTCAGATGGGTCAGGCTCTGGCTCTGTCGCTCTCGGCTCTGGCTCCCCATCTGCGGTGGGCTTGGGCTCCAACTCCGCTTGTCGGGGTGATGGTCGGCTGTGTTCTGGGTCTGGAGTGGGACTGACGTCTTTCTGGTATGAGTTGACGTGCTGGACGGACGAGACGAGAGACACAATAAACACTATTTTAATATAATCTTCTGATGAACAGGCAGGAACAGGCAGGAACACAGATCACTTCCACACATGTTGACAACATTCACGAATAAAGACCGACAGTGTAATGAACTCAAAGACAGACTTATAAAGACAAATCATTGAACACAGGTGACGGGGATCAGGACAAACGAGGGCAAAACCAAAGCAGACAGATCGACGGGGGGAGACAAAGGGAGAAACCAAGTAGACAAACAGACAGAACTGTGACAGGTGTCAGGGAATAAATGGGCAAACAAAGTAACTTGCGTTACTTATTTGAAAAAGTAATTTGTATATTTTGTTGTAAATGTAGAAGTAATGCGTTACTTCATAGTTACTTGAAAAAGTAATCTGATTATGTAACTCACATTACTTGTAGTGATGGTAGAAACAAACATTTTTGAAGCATTCATATAAATATAAGTGTCTGTATAATATGTAGTTTTTTTTTTTTTTTTAATATTTTATATTTAAAGACTTTTGTTTGTTTTATGGAGAGTATATGCCATTCTATATGACTGCAAAACTGCTTTGCCACAACCAAAAAACACATTTATAAAACATTTAAGCATTAAAATCTTAGATGTTTACTAAGATCATTTTATTATTTATTGAAACCTACAAAAATATTTGAAACATTAACAAGCTTAATATATCTAAAAAATAAATAAATTATTGGTTACTTTCAATTGGGATGTCGCTGTCCCGAACCCTAACCCCTAAATTTAAACTTATGAAAACAATATTGAAAAAATGTTTGCATTTTATTCCATTGTTGGCTTTACATTTTTTTTTTTTTTTACTAGTTAAGTAAAAAAACATTTATTTTAAAAAAAGGTGTCCCAGATTTTCATGTCACAACCAAAACAGTGTGTTTTAGTCCACTGGCTGAGACTGATTTTAACTACACCCCTGCATCTATGAGCAGGAAATATTTATGTGTCACTCTCTATCATAGCTAAATTATGATTAGATAAACCCCACACTTTTGAGGTAAATGTGTTCAAAAGTCTAAAAATCTGTGTGTAACTTTAAGGACAATCACTACCAAACACCTTTTTTTCTGCATAACATTTAGTTTTGATATGTGTACATGATTAGCATCTTTAAACTAGGCTCAAAAGTGTCTAAAATTGTTACTACCGAAACAGTATGACTGTATGATTTTGAGATTCATCTTTTCACACTTAGGACAATTGAGAGACTCATATGCAACTATTACAAAAGGTTCAAACACTCACTGATGCTTCAGAAGGAAACATGATGCATTAAGAGCCGGGTTGGAAACTTTTGAACAGAATGGAGATGTGTGCATTTTTCTTATTATTTTTTCATGTTGTACTGCCCTTCAGAGGCTACAGAAAATACTTGCATGTTTCCCAGAAGACCAAATAAGTTAAATTTTCAGCCCCCGGCTCTTAATGCGTGTTTTTTTCTTTCTGGAGCATCAGTGAGCATTTAAAAAAAAAAAAAAAAGTCAATTTAAAGATAAGACTTAAAAATATTTTTTTTAAAGAATCCCTTGTACAACGAATTTAAACAATCTTTGCATTCCACATAAAGTCATATAAGTCTAAAAAACACGTGGGTGAGTAAATCGTAAATGATGATAATTTTCATTTTTATGGAAAAGGGAATGAAAAATGTATTGAGATTCAAAAACACCACAGCCCAAACGCAAACTACCTCTCTCCCAAACACACGTACATGCACAATAACCGTCCTGAGTTATCCCAGCACCTCTGTCTCCCAAGGCAACCTTAAATAACAGCACCTTGGATGTTTTGTGAACACCTTGAGCACTCACCTGGGACCCGACACAGCATTTCACCCTAATTGGTCAGTTCTCCTGCGAGCAAACAATAGCCTTGGTTAATAAGGCAATATGGACGGGTTCACCACCTGCATCCCTAATAAGAGCAGAAAAAAACCAACAACACAGCTCTGAGTTTAGGGAGCAGATTCAGTCCTCAGATATGTGGCATCAGCAAGGAGGAAAAGGAACTTAGCGCTCAGTCATTCCTGTGCTAGATGCCAGAAAAAAAGTGTGGCCCACCTGTACACACCTACAAAGACTGTTGCAGAGATTTGTGTGTGCTGGAAACATAAGCGTAAGCACTGTAAGGGCAAACAGCTTGGTTTACAGTTTTTTAATGATGTTTAGTCATCAAACAAAGAAAGAGCGTGTGTGCTGGTGCATTTTGTGTGTGTGTGTGTGTGTGTGAGTGTGTCTGTGTGTGTGTCTGTGTGTGTGTGTACTTAAATAAGAACTATAAGCTTATGTACACATTTTTAACGAGACTTCATTTTCATCTGATCACAAATTCAATAAGCATAGATTAACTGTCCTCTGCTGGTCAATAAGGTTATAATAACATTAACCTTCTCTGGTACTGTGTTATGGCAACATTATTATTTTTTCTTTCACTTTATAGTCTTTAGAGAGAGAGAGAAACATATTTGCTGTGCATAATTGGAATTAACAGGCCAGACTTTAAAGAAACCAATAATATGTTTATTCCCACAGTTTTTATTTATTAAACTTTTACTTTTAAATGTTGTGCTATTAAATAAAAATGTGTTATTGAATCCAAAAAAATGGAGTTAATGGATCAATATAATGTAAATATTGGGAAAATAAAGCCTACTGTGAAAAAAAAAAACATATATATATATATATATATATATTTATTATTATTATTATTATTTTTACTACTACAGCATACATTATAAAATACATAAAGATATAGACAACAATCAGTTTCTCTAATTTTATAGTGTAAAAATAATTAATTTAGCTTACTAAAGACTTATTAAATACTTATTACAACAAACAATAAACAAATAAAAAAATAAATAAAAAAGTTTTTTAAGTTTTATTTTTTTTCCCAATAAACTTTAAATATTGTATCAGCTTGTGAATATTGTTAGCAATATTTACATTACATTAATGCATTTAAAACTTCATTTTTAGATAGTATCATATAATACCAAATTATTTTAGATACATTTTAGTATACATTATAAAATACATAAATATATAAACAAAAGTTAATCCATTTCTCTAATTTAAGTGAAAATAATAATATTAACTAATGATAAAAATAATAATGATTGTTTTAATAAGTATTTAATAAGTCTTTAATGAGTCAAATTAATTTAATTTATGTTTTTTCACTTTTAAATTAGAGAAACTAATTAACTGTTATGTTATCATTTAAAAAATATATATATATACTGTATATATAATAATTTGTTGCTATATTGATACTGTATAAAAATTGAGTTTTAAATAGCTCAATTTAATGTAAATTTGCTAACAATATTTACAAGTTGTTAAAGTGTTTTATTGAAAAGCTGCTTCAAACCAATTTATTTTATTTTATTTTATTTTTTGGCTTTATCACGTTTACTGTAAAATAACGAAAGCAACAAAGAAAATCGCTAAATAATGCAAACAAACACTTTTCAATAGAATAAATGTTTTGTCACTAGGCTTACAATGATTTATTTAACAGCATTTCTTTTTGTAAACTTTAAGTTGCAATTTTTCCCCCCTACTTCTCCAAACCAATATTATTATTATATAATTTATTTGTGGAACCCAAAAGAAGCAAAACGAGGGATGAGAAGATAGCATTTCAAACTGTAAAGCTGCAAAAAGGACATAAAAGTATTGTGAAAGTAGTCAGTGTGATTCACATAATATATTCTTCTGAAGTCTTTATGAGGACCAGATTTAAATTTAAGTAGTTGTTCACTGAGGATCCTCGTAGGGAGCACAAACCCCACACTGAGAGAATGTCAGAAACATCGGCTTGAATAGATGAACAAAGTATGCAAATATGAATATTGCAATCTGAATCAAGCAGTAATGCATCCCATTTGCTCAATAGGAATTCATGTTACAGCTGTCATTTATTTTTAAAATATCTATGATAAAATAATAGTTTTTATGAATAAATGACTCAAGTTTGATTTATGCCCCATTTATTCTGTGTTGTATGGGAAAAGGAAGAAGACTCAACATTTTAAGTCAACACTATTTATTTTATTAAATTTTTTTGGAGCTATTTTTGACCATAGTATTGAAAAGCTAAATTCCCTCCTGTGTCTTTGGCACACTGGTTGCTGCATGTGTGCAGTGTTGCAAAAGTAAGCGACATATGTTTAAGTCTGGCCTATACCATGCTTTGACTCATTCTTTTCTTCCATCTCTATGGTTTTAATCTGTACGTAGGCAAAATACCTAAAAAATAGAAATCTGAATTCCAAGCTCGGAAGACCATTTATCCAAGTCAGGTTAGTGTATAAAAAAAGGCATTCGTGACCGACCTCGTTATAGTCAGGATTTACGGGAGTGAGACAATCCAATTAGTTTAAGATGGAGCCGAAACATGTTCCTAATTTCATTAATATTCTATCAGAGGCGACTTAACGCTGCACAGCGGGACTCAAAGATTCTCCACCACGCTCTCTAAGCATCTCTCCAGCCACCTCATCTGCTGCTTCATTAACCTTTGTCTTCCCAGAAACCTCTGCTCTTATGCTTCAAGTCACTGATAGGGACTTAACATAGAGAATCAGACGAAAGATACGAAGGTGGATTTTGCAAGGCTGCATGAGTGAGGAGACGGAGAAAAGAAGATAAAATTAATTGCCCTTGGTAATGTGTGACTCACATTATAAAGGGGAAGCCAGCAAGGCCAGCGTAGACTGTCCTTAATTTTATCTAAAACTGAAATGACTTGTTCTTGAATTATCTGCATTACTCTTTACACTGCTGATCAAAGCATTGTAAAGTAGGTATGTGAAATAGCAAATCTGCATTTCATCTTTTAACTACATTTTTTTGGAGCATCCACAGTGTCTCTACCTATGTCTCTCTGTCTTCTCTTGTTCCTTATCTATTTCAGCACAATCGAAGGTCAAACGAGAGTGAGTGAGGCACACACTCACCTTCTCGCATCTGCATATTGTATTTTCATATTTCTGTGTCAGGTATAGAAATGCAGATGGAAAGGCATTAATCCATAACAGCTTTAAAGTATGTGACAGCTTGTATGACTGATATATGCGCTTTCTGTTCAGTCTGCTGGATTCTAGCAAGGTCTGAATACATGTCTGACTTAAAGGACTTAATTAACTCCAGACTAAAATTTCTTGTGAATTTACTCACCCCCGTGTCATCCGAGATGTTTGTTTCTTTCTTTCTTAAGTCGAAAAGAAATTATGTTTTTTTTGAGGAAAACATTTCAGAATTTTTCTCCATATAGCTGACTTCAGCAGGTTGAAGGTCCAAATTGCAACTTCAGAGGGCTCTACACCAGGGGTCTCAAACTCAATTTACCTGGGGGCCGCTGGAGGCAGAGTCTGGGTGAGGCTGGGCCGCATCAGGTTTTCCACAAGAAAAGCTTTGTTAAAAAAATTCCAATCTTCTCAAATCTCTTTATTTAATTTTTTTAACACAAAATAAGATGAAAAAATAAATAAATTAAGAATTAATAAGAAAATAAATCAATCAATCAGTACTTAATAATAATAATAATAATAATAATAATAATGAAATTAATAACAACAACAATAATAATTAGATTTCGCTAGTCAGCGACTATATGTGGTTTCTTCAGTCTTCTATATCTACTGTATTCAGATTCAAAAGTCTGTATTTACAGTTCTTTAACCTTTAACCTTTTTCTGAACATGAATTGTCCTGAATGAATGAATGAAACATTGAAGAACATGAACTGTTGTTCTGAACATGGCTTCTCTTGCCTACTCCTTGCTGCTAGAGACCCGGCAGCGCTTCCTCTTCGAATTATTTATTAATAAACTAGTATTTTCTGAGTCAGTGACGCAAAGATGAAGTTGACGACTCGCCATCTGCTCACTGGACGCACTTTTAATGCCTAAATGCATCTTTGTGAATTAGGCCTATAGCTAATAAAAGAGTTTTATTTTCGATTTGAATTTTTTCTATTTATAGTAGTGAATTAATAATTTAAAGTAAATTTATTACTATTACCTTTATGAACAAAAATGAAGTTTCACACAGTGCTTTTATATTTATGGTTTTTAATTTAAATCGTGAAGGCTAAATGGATCTGTCTGCGGCTGGCCGCTTGTTCGTTACTTAAAAAAACAAAAGCTTGAATTTCACAAACAAAACGTGTTCCAAATATATTTCTAAATTAACTTTATAAACTAAAGAAACGAAAATAAATGTAATTACTTTGCTATTTAAAACAGCAGCTGTGCAATGGGGAAGAGAAAGAGAACTCGGCCAGTAATTCTGATCAGCTGTCGAGGTTGTTATAGGAATTTTTGCAACGAATGTTTGTTTAATAGCCTATTTAACACTTATTTAGGCTACTTTCTTATTTAAATGTATTATTTCTTTGATTTATTTTAGCGTTTTGTAGGCTGCTTGTTCACTGACGGAATTGCTAAAATAAAAACGCACGTTTGTTAATAATGTTTGAGCCTCATTTATTTTGAGCTTCAATATTAAAACACCGTTTTTACATTGCGCTGAGTATTTACTGTCTCCCTGTCTGTGTTCCTGTCTGACGCTCATTCAGTAAAGGTTTAAACTTAACACACATTGTCAGAATGGACTTTTATGCATAAATGGAAATGCTTGTGTGAATTTGTGACATTTACAGATAAGGATATGACCGTAAACTGAAAGTTTTCATGCTGAGGATGCAAACGGATCTGTAAAAGCGTCTCACAGGGCAAGCAATTACGCTATAAGCTTCAAGTTTAAAATAAGAAATTCTCATGTTTTGGGCCGCTTGGATCACGTAACTCTCCTGCAGCATCTCAGTCTGTTTCCTCCACTATTTTTAGATGCATTTTCTCTATAGAAATGCATCATTCGGTGCTTTAATTTGACGTTATTCTCTGAAGTTGTATGTGCACTGTGGGCGGATCCGATTAAGCGATAATGAATTCTCGTAGTTGTCGTAGTTGTTGCAGCCCTAATATTTATTTATATATATATATATATATATATATATATATATATATATATATACATTTATATACGTAATGTATACAGGCCTACGTCGTATAATGTCCCGCTGGGCAGCAACTTAAAGAAAAACAAAACAAATGTCTGCGTGTGCCCAATATAAACGAGGCAGCCAGTCAGGCATGGAAGAAAACACTCCATGGCAACGCTGCTGTAACTTTCACTCATTGAGAAATATTTCTCTGCTTGCATCAAGCCCGGCCCGCCCCCAAGAGCCATATACCCCACCGTGATTAGTAGGTTGGCTCAGCTCCGCATGCAACACTGTAAAGTGCCATACATATCAAACTCGCGGCCGCAGTAACATTAAACTTTCATATTAAGGCGGGGGCCACAAACTATCCTCCTGCGGGCCGCGAGTTTGAGACCCCTGCTTTACACGATCCCAGTCGAGGAATAAGGGTCTTATCTAGTGAAACTATCTGTCATTTAAAAAAATATAAAAAATTATACAGTCAAGCCCGAAATTATTCATACCCCTTGCAAATTCTGACTTAGTTACATTTATACAACAGCAATTTTTTTTTTTAACCTGAAATGACCCTTTCCTGACTTGTGAGCAGCCACAATGCGCAGCCGCAGGTCCTCAGTGAGCTCCTTTGTCTTAGCCGTGACTGTCCACAAACCAACAGCAAAGATCGTCTGTTTTTCAACTGTTGAGTTGATTAAAATAGCTGTTCCCAATGAATCAGGGTAATTAGGATGCTTTTGAACAGCTTGGACTATTTGGAATGGTATAGAACTGTGGATTTTCCCATAGACTGTGACAGTTTGCAAAGGGTATGAATAATTTTGGACATGCCACTTTTTGTCCAAATGTAAATAAAAGCTGTGAAATGTTTTTTTTTTCCACACAGATAAGGCATTGAAAATTGCCCTATTATCATTTGGGAGAGTATCATTTCCGGTCAAAAAAAACAACAACAACTTGCTGGTTGAATAAAAGTAACTTTAAGTCAGAATTTGCCAGGGGTATTTTTAGGCAAAAATGCTCATCTTGCACTAACTCTACGATGCGCGTCTATGACTGTAAGCAATACACAATCACATTGGAAAATTCACGCATGGTTAGTTCTCCGTCTGTGTACTTCAGTTTAAAAAGTTAGGGTAGGGCAAAAAACTCCATCTCATTTTCTCCTCAAACTTTTTTGTAAAGGGCTTTTGACTTTGCACGTTCACTTTGTACACTCTTAAAAATAAAGGTGCTTCATGATACCATAGAAGAACCTTTTTGTCTAAATAAAGAGCCTTCAACATCTGAAGAACCTTTCTGTTTCACAAAAGATTCTTTGTGGTGAAAGAAGGTTCTTCAGATAATAAAAAGGTAATAAAGAGATGGTTCTTTAAAGAACCTTTTATCAAATGGCTCTTTGTGGAACCAAACATGATTCTTCTATCGCTGTGAAGAACCTTTCAAAGAACCTTTATTTTTAAGAGTGTAAACACTAGGTCGGTACTTTCTGTCCACAAATATGAGTATTTGTGGTTAGAAAATGACTGATCATTTGACTACATAAGACCCTTATTCCTCGGCTGGGATCGTGTAGAGCCCTTTGAAGCTGCATTGAAACTGCAATTTGGACCTTCAACCCATTGATCCCCATTGAAGTCCACTTTATGGAGAAAAATCCTGGAATGTTTCCTCAAAAATCTTAATTTTATTTTCGACTGAAGAAAGAAAGACATAGGAGTGAGTAAATTCCCAGGAAATTTTTATTCTGGAAGTAACCTAATCCTTTAAAGGAACAGTTCACACAGAAATGTAAATGCCATTGATTTTTTTTACCCTGTTTATACCTGGTATTAAAACCTGTTTCAGATGTGTCGCATGTGATGAGTTTTTGAAGGAAAAGTCTCTGATTTCATGGCTACATGCTGTGTATGTGTGTGTGTATGTGGTTCATTTACTCTTGGATTTACACTGTAAAAGTACAGTCAGATTAGTGATATTTCAGCAAAATTTTGTGGGCTAACAAGGTCAGTTGTCAATAGTGTAACAACGTATGAAGCACTGCTGACATAGAAGTCATTTTCCAATCAAACAGCTTTCTATTGGTCAGCCTGGCGAATTTGCAAACATGAGCAAAATCTATGGGAAACATTTTGCCCTTAGCTTAGCTTCCACTAACTGTTGTATGCAAGACATAGGATGTAGGCATAGTATAAGCGCTGGTGAGAATATGCTAGTCTTTTCTTTACAAATCCTCTTTTTGTACTTCTAATTTGTGACTGGTGTTTATGCAATCATTGTTTTGCACCAGAGCTTACGCTATACATACATTTACGTCATCCACTGGAATGGCACTCACTTGAACATGAATACGACAGTTAGCGGAAGCTAGAGATTACAGTTTATAAAGTTATAAATATGGATATTTTTCTTACACAAACATCAATTGACTTCAGAAGGACTTTATTAACCTCCTGAGCTCTGTGGAGTACTTATTATGATGGATGGATGCACTTTATTGGACTTCAAAATTTCGGCATTCACTACCATTATAAAAATTGGAAGAGACATTTTTTAATATCAGTCCAATCAGAATCAGATCAACTGTGATAAATCCTAATTTTTTTAGAGTTGAATGAAAAACTAATAATTCCTTAAATCATAAAAATTTTTGAATTAAAATGTATTATTATTTAAAAATAATAATAATAATAATAATAAACTATAAATTTAAAAATACTTAATTATCTTTTGACCATAACCAAGGTCAGATAACCAGTTCTTATTAAAATATTTATTTCAAAATCTCAGGAGTAATTCAAGTAAATATATCCAGTGAAAGAGGATCAGATGACAAGAAAAGTTTGTGAATTTGTGCATTTAATAATGTATTTTAAAAACAAAAGCTTTCCAAAGACATAGAATTAGGGATTTATATACATATATACAGTCAAACTAACATGTATTATTCAGACACATTCAACATTTCTCACAAAATGATCAAAAATATCAAAAGTCAATAAATAATGTATCTTAGAAATTGATAGCAGCAATCAGATGTTAAAAGAAAATAATGTTTCCAATAATGGAGCAACCCAAATACCACTGCTGATTGGTTGACATATGGGTCATGTTGGTAGAGTTGGCAGTAATGATTGATGAGCTCGTCTTCTGGGGTCCAGCCACTATGGTTAGCATTAGCATGTCCCGTTTGACGAATGAGCTGGCGAGATCTGCTACCCTGCTCCACTTTATAATACTATTGCCCTGGAGAGCTGTGTCAAGAACGCAATTGAAATGGAAACCGATTCTGTAGTGGACACTAACGTTTTTATGTGCATGGAAGGAAACGGGACAGGGTCCTTGAACAAGTGGCATTGACCCAAATTACATCAGCAAGAGGGCTATTGATCTGATATAAAATCGAAAGTTGTGTCCATAAAGAGTTGCTATGAGAAGAGTTAAGATCCGGTCTGCTTAATGCTTTACAAACCCAGTGGAACAGGAAAAAACGAGCCTGAAGCAATTCAACCATTCAGTGATGGTGTAAACCGTGGAGCTCAGACACACAATCCTTAGACCCCGACACCTCCAGCTCTCTGTCAGCGATAAGGTTTCGAAACGGTTCAGCCTCGCTGATTCAATTATATTTGAGGCTGATTATATTTATTTATTTCTTTTCGAAATTGGCACAAACTTAAGACTGGTGGCACTCTAAAACAGAAAAGGAAAAAAAGCTCTAGGGAAATTATAGATTTAACGGTCTGACTGCTCTTTAGGGTGAGTTAAAGTGTGTGCACGCTCGTGTCGTAATGAATTACTCATTGGAGTGTGTTACAAGATTGACAGCATTAAAGAGATTTATGTTTGTGATCCACTGCGATTATGATGAGATTAGACCGAGCAAATCAGGGACTGGAAATGAAGAGATCACATTTAACACGAGGCGGTGCTGCCACAAGTATGAAAGTCTTCATTAAGACTTGCAAATTAGGAACACGGTTTGTGAGTTCATCAAATTCATGAGCTTCCTGTCTTGTAGGTGAAATACAAATTGAGAATCAGTGTTGATGTTTTTATTTATTTATTTTCTTTTTTTAATTTGGGATTGACTTGTATTTGTTTTTAAAGGAGAAGTTCACTGACAGAATAGATAATTTACTCACCCCCTTGTCATCCAAGATGTGTTGTGTTTCTTTCTTGAGTTATAAAGAAATTTTGTTTTTTGAGGAAAACATTTCAGGATTTCTCTCCATATAGTGGACTTCTATGATGCCCTCGAGTTTGAACTTCCAAATTGCATTTTAAAAGTAGCTTCTAAGGGCTCTAAACAATCCCAGCTGAGGAAAAAAGGGTCTTATCTAACAAAACGATTGGCTACTTTCTAAAAAAAAAAAAAATTTATATACTTTTTAACCTCGAATGCTCGACCTACCCTAACTGCCTGGAATACACAGAGTACACATAGAGCTAGACAAGATAAGCTTTTGAGATTTATATATATATATATATATATATATATATATATAATTTTGAGAATTATATAAACTGTCAATTAATAACCAATATTCGCTAGATAAGATTCTTATTCCTGGGATCCTTTAGAGTCTTTTGAAGCTACTTTTACACTGCATTTTGGAAAATCAGCGAAAATCACCCTTAACAGATGAAAGGATGATATCGTTTCAAACTAATGTTTTATTCTGAATATGAGACTGAGCTAAGGAATGAATGCTGTATCCGATTCAGGAAATCAGCCCATATCTCTTATAATACTCTATACACATAATGCATTGAGTTTTTAATGCAGTAATACAATATGTTTTCAATGAAACAACTCAACTACCAAAGTGATGTTTTTTTTAAATAGTAACAGAGGCTTAGGCTCAGCCGTAAACTTAAATTTGAATCCATGGTGGAAGGAAGTAGTTTGCACAAAGAGATATGGTCGTGAGATATGGTTTTATTTTGTGTTGTACTGTTTAACCAACTATTCAAATAAATGAGTTGTTCTCTGAAATATTTGACTAGTTTCATTTTACTAAGTTTCTTTTTCCAGTTAAACTGAATGTGTTTTATTGAGGCAGGCTTATGCTCTGCCTTGTTATTGCAGTCTCTCAACGTTCTACTGTGTCTATTTGTAGACAGGAGATCACAGATGAAGCTCCTGAGGTCCACTAGCCGAGGCATTCAGTCCCTGAGGGACAGTGAAGAAACTCTGCAGAGACTATAGTCTGTTTTCTGTGTTTCAGATCATGCTGCTGACAGATCCCGAGGTGGAAAGCAGTTTGCTCATCAGCTCAGATGAAGGCGCCACCTATCAAAAATATCGCCTCAACTTCTACATCCTCAGCCTGTTGTTTCACCCTGAGCAGGAGGACTGGATCCTTGCCTACGGCCATGACCAGAAGGTGCAGAATCATTTCAGCTAAATCATTCCTGAAAACATAGCAAACAGCATCTAATTATAGCACAAAGCTTTCAGCAAGGCACCGCTCATACGGTTCTCTAATTATCAAGCTGTTTTATTGCCAAATATAACCAAATGCAATGAAGCCAAAGGAAAGCCAATTTATAGCATTTGTACTCTTGATAAAGAACATTCCAGGCACAAACTGCAAAGCAAGACATAATAATAATGAAAGCATGTGTGCAAATTGATGCTAATCTGTATTTAGGCTTGAAATATGTCCTTAGAAGGCAATTATCAATGCAAGAGGAAATACGTCTTAAAGAGACAATTTCACTGAGCTTAAAGTTGGCAATTAAGACAATTTATGGATCCCCAGTCGCAGGGAATTATCATTAATTATATGGTTTCGAGCTCATGGTTTAGGGCTGATAAATTATGAACATTTTTTGTTCTTCTGAAAAGCATCAGATTGAATCATATCAAAAGATAATTTAACTAGTCAACATTTGTTTGATTTTATTTTTTCTTGATGCAGCTGATTAATCATTTTAATTCCCTCCCTAATTTTGGATTAGATTCATTCCTGATTTGATTTGATTTTTTTTTCTAGTCCTTAATGAGATTTAAATGATATAACAAATAGTTTTCTCCAATAAATGTATTTTCAAGCATGTATAAAAAAACTTACAATTTCAATTGACAAAAGTTTTCACAGTGGCATGCAATATCATCAAATGATGATTGTTTCAAGTCTCAAGTGATGGTGTTAAACAGCATTGACTTCAATTTTGACAAATCAACATTGACTTCACCCTTGAAGGAGGGCCACTGGCAATGATTTACAATTAAATGAAGAGAATCACAAAGAATTATCATCCAATTGAAGGCTAATAGTTGACTGTTTGCTCAATGTGCATGACTAGCCACGGCTGAAAGCCGCAAAAGCAAACAGCATAAAAAGAACACACAATCACTAGTGTAATTAAACCCTATCCAAATCTATGCCACAAATAAATGCATAATTTATTAGTGTTGACAGTTTTGCTGCCATAATGTCATTGGCAAGGTTCCTGAATCTGTTGTGGGTTTTTTTATGATGACTATGATGACAGTAAACAGAGGAAACAAGCTCAAATGAAAAGCTCAGTAACCTTCAACACTTTTGTGCCTCAAAAACAGCTTAAAACAAGACTATTTCTGGTATTAAACCACCTCAGTTTGAAGAAAAACCAGTTTAGGCCCTTATAAGAAGTTGTTTTCAGCAGGGCTGTACTCTTCGGTTCTGTCTGATTTGGTTTAGTTTGTTCCAGTTTGATTTGTTCCGTTGGTTTCCCATAAGTCTGTGTCTAAATATGAGCGAGCTCCATCCACCCACAGTCAGGATGTTATATTGGATATGAGATTGTGATATCACAGTTCCCAACTGATGCAAATACAAGTGCTGCATTGAAACCCCCCCACTGTTTTAGAACTGTCTCGCAAAACCTGGCAAAAATATGCTGCTTTGTGCAAGGCAAGTGAAGTTTCACACCTAGGGAAAACTTTTGCTCAACACTTTAACAAATGGCACATTTCATTCCAAAGTGCTGTAAGTACCAGTGTGACATATTTATGTTTGCCATTTATATAAAATGATTCCCCCCAAAGAGCCGTGCACATAAATAGGATACTTCCTGCTGTACTGAGAAACGTATACGTGAGTCATTTTTATGCTCCATTTGGCGAATTTCAGATCTTGGTGTTTGTTCTCTCACTGATTGCCAATTTTCCACTGTAATTATACTAATTTTGAAATGATCATTTTAAGATTTTATTTTATTGGAAAGTCATTCATCATATCATTTGCTCGGTTCCAAAACCTAGTTAGCTCACTACGTAGGCAGCATTTTAAGGCACACTTCTGATGCAAAATCTGTTCCCAAAGCTTGGCAGCTTAAAGGAACACTCCACTTTTTTTGGAAATAGGCTCATTCTCCAACTCCCCCCGAGTTAATAAGTTGAGTTTTACCGTTTTGAAATCCATTCAGCCGTTCTCCTGTTCTGGCGATATCACTTTTAGCATAGCTTAGCATAGATCATTGAATCCTATTAGACCAATAGCATCGCGTTCAAAAATGACCAACGAGTTTCGATATTTGTCCTATTTAAAACTTGACTCTTCTGTAGTTACATCGTGTACTAAGACAGATGAAAATGCAAAGCTTAAATTTTCTAGGCTGATAAGATTAGGAACTACACTCCCATTCCGGCGTAATAGTAAAGGAAGTTTGCTGCCGTAATGAGGCTGAAGCTGGAGCAGTAATACCACACAGCACATGTACAAATGCTAAACTAGCTGGGAACTCATTTCTGATAATACTCCCCCTGCTTCGGCCATATTACGGCAGCAAACTTCCTTGACTATTACGCTGGAATGGAAGTGCAGTTCCTAATCTTATCAGCCTAGAAACTAGGCAGCTTTGCATTTCCATCGGTCTTAGTACACGATATAACTACAGAAGAGTCAAGTTTTAAATACAACAAATATGGAAACTCGTTGGTCATTTTTGAACGTGATGCTATTGGTCTAATAGGATTCAATGATCTATGCTAAGCTATGCTAAAAGTGATATCGCCAGAACAGGAGAACGGCTGAATGGATTTCAAAACGGTAAAAAAACAAATTATTAACTCGGGGGGAGTTGGAGAATGAGCCTATTTCCAAAAAAAAGTGGAGTGTTCCTTTAATGCCCAAAATATGTATATTTTGTATGTAAAAAAATCGAACAAAGTGGATTGGGTCTTCTATAGTCTTAAGTGGACAATAGATATGGTTAAATCTAGGCTATTAGATTTATCTCAGGTAAAAAATCCCAATACAATTAAAAAGACCTTTAAAGGTCTTTTTAGCATCGCGTTCAAAAATGACCAACGAGTTTCCATATTTGTTGTATTTAAAACGTGACTCTTCTGTAGTTACAGTATATCATGTACTAAGACCGATGGAAATGTAAAGCTGCAAGTTTCTAGGCTGATAAGATTAGCAACTACACTTCCATTCTGGCGTAATAGTCAAGGAAGTTTGCTGCCGTAATATGGCCGAAGCAGGGGGAGTATTATCAGAAATGAGTTCCCAGCTAGTTTAGCATTTGCACATGTGCTGTGTGGTATTACTGCTCCTGCTTCGGCCATATTACGGCAGCAAACTTCCTTGACTATTACGCTGGAATGGGAGTGTAGTTCCTAATCTTATCAGCCTAGAAAATTGAAGCTTTGCATTTCCACCGGTCTTAGTACACGATATAACTACAGAAGAGTCAAGTTTTAAATACAACAAATATGGAAACTCGTTGGTCATTTTTGAACGTGATGCTATTGGTCTAATAGGATTCAATGATCTATGCTAAGCTATGCTAAAAGTGATATCGCCAGAACAGGAGAACGGCTGAATGGATTTCAAAACGGTAAAACTCAACTTATTAACTCGGGGGGAGTTGGAGAATGAGCCTATTTCCAAAAAAAGTGGAGTGTTCCTTTAATCATGCTGGCATCTAAACTGTTTTAGGCAGCAACACACGTATTCTATATGGAACAAGACAAACCATAATGCACTGCAACAAGCTCAGTCCAAAAAAAAACCAAAAACATTTAAATATTTTTTGGTTGGCAAGTCTATTTTCTCTTGCTTAAGGCTGCATTTACTTGGTCAAAAATACAAAGAAGAATGTAAATAACCTTTTTAACTTTCTTTTTTTTTTTTAAATGCCATTCATGGCAAGTGTTTACTTAAACACAGATGGCTATGCCTTACATGAATGTAAACAGTTATGTGTCATTGTTATTTAAAGAAGAAAATGTCTAAATACTAAACATCAGGTAAAATATAAATACAGCTGAGGTCAAGTGTATGTACATCAGCAAAATGTAAATTATTTTACCTAAATAAGAGTGATCATATAAAATGCATGTTATTATTTTTTTATTTAGTATTGACCTGAAGAAGTATTGACCTTTTCCAACAATGACTGTATGATTTTGAGATCCATCTTTTTACACTGAGGACAACAGAGGGACTCATATGCAACTATTACAAAAGGTTCAAACACTCCCTGATGCTTCAGAAGGAAACACAATGCATTAAACCTGGGGGTGAAAACTTTTGGAAATTGAAGATCATTGTAAATTTAACTTATTTTGCCTTTTGGGAAATGTAAGTATTAAGTAAGTATTTTCTGTAGCTTCTGAAGGGCAGTACTAAATTTAAAAAGTATATATTTAGGCAAAATAAGAAAAATGTACACATCTTCATTCTGTTCAAAAGTTTACACCCTCTGGCTCTTATTGCATCGTGTTTCCCTCTGGAGCATCAGTAAGCATTTGAACCTTCTCTAATAGTTGCATGAGTCCCTCAGTTGTCCTCAGTGTGAAAAGATGGATCTCAAAATCATACAGTCATTGTTGGAAAGGGTTCAAATACACAAAAATGCTGAAAAACCAAAGAATTTGTTGGGCCTGAAGGATTTTTCTGCAGAACAGTGGTTAGTTTAACTGTTCATGACTAACAAGGGACTTCACAGTATTAAGTATCAAGTGTATGTAAACTTTCAAACAGGGTAATTTTTTATAAATTCAATTATTATTTTTTCTAGTGGACTATATTTAAATGTCTTTTATGCGAAATATCTTATTCAGATCAGTACTAAATAAAACATAACATGCATTTAGTATGATCCCTCCTATTTTGGTAAAATAATTAACATTTTGCAGATTCTGCAGGGTGTATGTAAACTTTTGACTTCAGTTGTATATGTAGAGAAATATATGTTGTTTTCTTCATAACTGATTTTAAATATGACTGTGTGCAAATTGAAGTGGTGCGAAATCAGGTAGACAGCTCTGCAATAGGCTAAAATCTAAACGTCAAAAAGGCATTTGTGTGGTGCATAGAGTTGTTTTATAATGGTTCATAAAAAGTTTTGGAAAAAGTTAATGCATTACAATATTATGATACTCTACTTTTCTCATCTGGCCTGGGCTTGTTTATTTTTAATAAATAAAAAATAAAAACTTTTATTTTTGCCAAATTTGCCACTTTTACACAAACAGTGACATGAATAAGCCTCAGGCTGAAGTCAAACAAACATTTCAAGAGAGCTGTAACTCAGATGTCTTCTTCTTACTTTACTAGTTACTTGAAAATCTGATTACGTAACTTGCTTTACTTGTAATGTTTTGTACATAATGTTCTATATTTTTAACACTGTTCATGATTTCCTAATGCTGCCTTTAAAGAAAAGACTGCTGCCTAGGCATTGAGGCAGTTCATTAGAATTTTGAAACAGAGCTAATTATAAGAATCAAGAGTAAACCAAACGTACCTAAACAATGCCAATAGGCATATGTACAGTTAAAGTTCATTCCAGCATTAAAATTCAATCATCGGTTCATGTCTTGCTTTCTTAAGTTAGGGTTAAAATTAAGGTTTTTGAGAAAAAAAACATTCCAGGATTTTTCTCCATATAGTGGACTTCAATGGGAGCCAACGGGTTGAAGGTCAGCTGCAGCTGTAAAGGGCTCTACACAATCCCAGCCGAGCAATAAGTGTCTTATCTAAGTGAAATGATCAGACATATTCTAAAAAAAATGTAAAAGTATATACTTTTTAACTACAAATGCTCGCCTTGCACTAGCTTGATGCATTTAGTGCAAGAGCTAGTGCAAGATGAGCATTTGTGGTTAAAAAGTATATAAAAAGTTATTTTTTTAGAAAATGGTTGATCGCTTCACTACATAAGACCCTTATTCCTCAGCTGGGATCGTGCAGAGCCCTTTGAAGCTGCATTGAAACTGCAATTTGGCCGCTAGGAAAAAAACATCCTGGAATGTTTTCTTCAAAAACCTTAATTTCTTTTCGACTGAAGAAAGAAAGACATGAACCTCTTGGGAGACATGGGGGTGAGTAAATTCTCAGGATATTTGAATTCAGCAGTGAGCTAATCCTTTAAATCATAGCAGCATATTGGACCATCAGATGAGAATCTTTGTACACTTCCTTTACTAACACAATTTTTCGTCTTCAGCTCTACAGCTCTGTTGAGTTTGGCCGTCGATGGCAGCTCGTTCACGAGCGGGTGGCGCCCAATCGATTCTACTGGTAAGCTCTCTGTGTGATTTCTTCTGCTGCATGTGGGACATCAATCATTTGGGCTCCTGCATTCTGTGCCTGATAAAAGAATAAAGCAAAGAACACGGATTGTTGTTCAATCCTGATGTGATCTTCCCCACTGTGTTCCACCACCAATGCTATCTCGAGGTTTACGTCCGAAGCCCAGAAGCTCTTTAATGAATGTTGTCATTAGACCTTGTTACTGAGTCGGAGTCTGCATTTGCAATGTTGCAAATGATT
>NC_133366.1:12287921-12348407 GCF_049309525.1 Garra rufa
TGGACATCTTAACGTCTTTGACCCATGTGTTTTCATCCAAACTTGACATATCCATATCCATTGTGACACTGAAAAAATGTTGCATAATTATGTAAAAATATGCATATATAAAATATGCATAAAAAGCTATAGTTATGTAAGAATTCTACGCATTTTATTATATTAAATACTAGTATTTTAAAATATCATAAAAACTATGTATTTTTATATGAAGTATTTTAAGTGGTATATTAATTTGTCAAATTCAATTAAAATGGTAAATAAATGCATATGTGTTAAGAAACTGAATTTTCATTGTCTCTACGCAACTAAAAACAGGTAAAAGTTTAAAGGGAAAAAGTTTTGTTTCAAGTCTCAAGAATCAATGAGTCACCTTGCATTCAATTTGTGGCATGCACAATACAATTTAAACTCTCAACTGGTTGGTCAGTTTTTCATTGATCATGTCTGTCTTTTACCATCCAAATTCTAGTCGTTTAGCACCGGGGTTTTATTTTTTGAGGACATTTTAATGTGAGATTTTTGCATAAGCGGCATCAAAGTGGGACAGAGCAAAAGACATCAGAGAGTCAGCCTGGAGTACCGTTATTTTTAGGCTGGTAATGATCTATCCTCACAAGTTCCCCTCTATGAACTCTCACATATGGAGTCTTATTATCTGAAGTGAGATGAGACATATAACCCCTTACAAATGTGTAGCTATTGACTATGTGAAATTAGATTGTCCCTTTTGATGAGATACACCGCCATAGTCGCAGCCAGTATATGAGGTGACTGAAAAAATGGAGCTTTGAATGGATGAAATGGACTTTTGTATCTGTCAGCGCTTCAAAAGCAGCTCGGATCTGATGCGGTTCATTTCTGGCCTAATACCCGCACAGATTTAAAGTCCTGGTGGAAGTGAACGGGTCAGAACTCCTTTACCTTCATCTTCGCAATTGATCTGAAATAGAAACCTTAACAATATTCTTTCAAATTGAACTTTTCTTGTGAATAAGGGGGTAAGTAATAATCTTGGGTGTAAGTCAGGTAAAACTAAATGCTGTTATACATTATATGCCCGCATTGCATATTAGATTATAATGCTTTTCTTGTTTGCTCTGGGTTAACTATGCTGGGAAAATAATAATTGCACGATTCTTGTCTTTTGAGAAATGTATTTTTACACTTCAGGTATTGTACTTTCTCCAATAAGCACAAATCAATAGAATGTGGACTCACTTGATTCATTTGACCTCATCTAGTGTACTGATTTATCATAGACTATTTATATATAAATGACATCAAAGACTTAGATATGTACGTTCTCTGTCTACATTTTGAAAACTGGTAAAAAAAAAAAAATTTAACAGTGAAATTTCTAATAGTAATTTCAAGGTTGCCAGATTGCAAAAAATAAGCAAAACAACGGGCAAAAAATTTACAGAGTGTCTATTTACACTAAGCCTTGTTGGCAGAGACTATTTACACTACAGTAACTCCACCCACCAATGTGTGATTGGGATAGTCAACACTACAAAAGATGACTGTAAATTGTTGGCTCCAGTGGTGCAGAGGATAAATCCTTGTGTGTTTCACTGTTTTCACCAATCCTGGTTCGATCCAGGTTCCTGGTTTCTCCCTTTTCAAATCTCATATCATATCGGAAAGGCATTTATTTTCCATAAAAATGAATAGGACATAATTGAAAAGTGGAAAATAAAGTATATGTATAAGGATATGGTAGATGTAGGGAGGGCTTATTGTCCTAATAAGGCAGTGCCATTTAATAAAGTGAATTAAAACTATAATTTACACTCAGTATGTAATTACTGCATACTGTTTTTTTTTTTTTTTAATGTACTACAATACTGAGGTGCAGATAATTGTGTCTATTTGCAATAAGTATTATAAATAAAATCCTGCTATTTTAACATAGTGTAAATAGAACCTACAGTCGTGGCCAAAAGTTTTGAGAATGACCCAAATATTAGTTTTCACAAAGTTTGCTGCTCAACTGCTTTTAGATCTTTGTTTCAGTTGTTTCTGTGATGTACTGAAATATAATTACAAGCACTTCATACGTTTCAAAGGCGTTTATCGACAATTACATGACATTTATGCAAAGAGTCAGTATTTGCAGTGTTGGCCCTTCTTTTTCAGGACCTCTGCAATTCGACTGGGCATGCTCTCAATCAACTTCTGGGCCAAATCCTGACTGATAGCAACCCATTCTTTCATAATCACTTCTTGGAGTTTGTCAGAATTAGTGGGTTTTTGTTTGTCCACCCGCCTCTTGAGGGTTGACCACAAGTTTTAAGATTTGGGGAGTTTCCAGGCCATGGACCCAAAATATCAACGTTTTGGTCCCCAAGCCACTTAGTTATCACTTTTGCCTTATGGCACAGTGCTCCATCGTGCTGGAAAATGCATTGTTCTTCACCAAACTGTTGTTGGATTGTTGGAAGAAGTTGCTGTTGGAGGGTGTTTTGGTACCATTCTTTATTCATGGCTTTGTTTTTGGGCAAAATTGTGAGTGAGCCCACTCTCTTGGATGAGAAGCAACCTCACACATGAATGGACTCAGGATGCTTTACTGTTGGCATGACAAAGGACTGATGGTAGCGCTCACCTTTTCTTCTCCGGACAAGCCTTTTTCCAGATGCCCCAAACAATCGGAAAGAGGCTTCATCGGAGAATATGACTTTGCCCCAGTCCTCAGCAGTCCATTTGCCATACTTTTTGCAGAAGATCGATCTGTCCCTGATGTTTTTTTTTTTTTTTTGGAGAGAAGTGGCTTCTTTGCTGCCCTTCTTGACACCAGGCCATCTTCCAAAAGTCTTGGCCTCACTGTGCGTGCAGATGCGCTCACACCTGCCTGCTGCCATTCCTGAGCAAGCTCTGCACTGGTGGCACTCCGATCCCGCAGCTGAATCCTCTTTAGGAGACCATCCTGGCCCTTGCTGGACTTTCTTGGATGCCCTGAAGCCTTCTTAACAATGCAGTGGAAAGTTTTTTTCGGGATTAAGTTAATTTTCATGGCAAAAAAGGACTATGCAATTCATCTGATCACTCTTCATAACATTCTGGAGTATATGCAAATTGCTATTATAAAAACTTAAGCAGCAACTTTTCCAATTTCCAATATTTATGTAATTCGCAAAACTTTTGGCCACGACTGTATAGCTATTTGCACTTAGTGTAACTAGCATCTATCGTTAAAAATATGCTATTTTAACTTAGTGTAAATAGCTTCTATCAGTATTTACACTTAGTGCAAATAGCCACTGCCAAAAATGTATGCTTTTAAAAGAAAAGCCCTGATTTGGGGATTTTAACTTCTGATATCTGGCAACCGCACACATGAAAGCTCTTGTGGTAGAGCGATGTAGTCAGAATGTTTTTTTTTTTTTTTTCAGACGAAAATAAGTTTGGGTTTAGTTTTTATTTATTTATTTATTATTTTTTTTTGTCTTGTCTTTTATCATCATCATGTCTTTTATGCCTCATCATTGTCTTGTTTTAGTCATGGTAAAAAAGTTTGTCAATGAACATTTTTTGTCATAGGTTTTATTAACAAAATGAATCTTAATGAATCACAATAATTGCATCAAAATAACTCTTTAGTGCTGTGAATGATATAAACTATTATGCACTCAAAATACTTGAGTGCATAATATGCATATTTTGCCTTAAGCATAACATATATGTAATGCAATCTTGGAAAACCCAACACATGGTGAAACGTTCACCTTTTTTAGGTTTTGATACCATATGGAAGCTGGTAAAGCTGTTCAAGCCCTACCAAAATTGTTTTTTTCAATATCTTAAGTATCTTAAGTTGTCTGATACTAGCTATAATTTTCAGGAATGGAATTTTCAGAGGTTTAACAGGTTTAAAGTAAGTCATTTCTGCTTTGCACAATAAATCGCATTTCTTCACTAAACAAGTCAATTTTGCCAAGATATTTTCAGAGTTGATAAACAAGATGTTATAGAATAATAGTTTAATGAAAGCCTAATTTTGACAAAAAATTGACATTCGACCTATTTTTCGTATTTCCTGAAACATTATTTCCTGAACGAGTTTTCCCAGATCGCATCACATATAATCAACATATTCAAATCAATAGTTTTATATTTCTCCATTTTTTTTTTATTATTATTTTATTTTTTTTTTGACTACATCATCTACAATGAGTCTTGGGTAGTTCTTTTACTCATTTTGTTGAGTTTTCAAATACTTCTTGGCTTCAAATTTGTAATGTGATTCACTTCGTAGCTGGTTAGTTTGCTTCAGGGCCTATTTCTCTTTAACCATGACTTTAAAAATCTTTATGGGATAAATTAATGGAAAAAGTACTTCTGCAACCAAGACTGCTGATAATATGCCTTTTTGGAATACTTGATTCTGATTGGTCAGTTGCACCATATATGTGACCCTGGACCACAAAACCAGTCTTAAGTCGCTGGGGTATATTTGTAGCAATAGCCAAAAATACATGATATGGGTCAAAATGATTGATTTTTCTTTTATGCCAAAAATTATTAAGAAATTAAGTAAAGATCATGTTCCATGAAGATTTTTTGTAAAATTCCTACTATAAATATATCAAAATGTAATTTTTGATTAGTAATATGCATTATTAAGAACTTAATTTGGACAACTTTAAAGGTGATTTTCTCAGTATTTTGATTTTTTTGCACCCTCAGATTCCAGATTTTCAAATAGATGTATCTCGGCCAAATATTGTCCTATCCTAACAAACCATATATCAATAACCATATTGTGGTGGACCACATATATTGTGGTCCACCACAAAACCAGTCATAAGGGTCATTTTAAAAAATAAATAAATTTGATGTATGGTTTGTTAGGATAGGACAATATTTGGCCGAGATACAAGTTTTTGAAAATCTGGAATCTAAGAAAAGAAAAATTGTGAGAAAATGGTCTAAATTAAGTTCTTAGCTGATCGAAAATTAAGTTTTGATGTATTTATGGTAGGACATTTACAAAATATCTTCATGAATCATCTTTACTTTAATTATAAATTATAAAAATTAATCATTTTGACCCATACAATTGGCTATTGCTACAAATACACCCGTGCTACTTATGACTGGTTTTGTGGTCCAGGGTCACATATTGTCGGACATTTCAGTTTTCATTCAATTTATCATCATCATACTTCTTGTATAGCGCCACAGACTCCAGCACAAATGGTTCCAGCATGCGTCTTAGTTATTTATTGTAATGAAAATGTCCTTAGTGGAGTTCAGTATTTTTATTACTGTAATATTGTTGCAGTGTACATCTTGTCCTTCTCAGATAATTGTTCGTACGTTGGTCCATTTTTCTTAGTGCAAGCTGTAAGATAATATACAGTTAATCAATTTAAACTCAATCTCATGTCTGTCCATTTATTTATTTAGGTAGTTTTGTGATAAGTGGGGATTTATTCAGTCAGCTCCCATTAAGTATCACTTTAGCAAAGTACACCTCTTCACTCTGGATTGTAGGGGTTACAACTCAGAATACAGTGCGCAAAAGCGGTGTAACTGTTTATTGAATTCGCCACTCTGCCTTTAAAATATTAAAGCCGATCCCAGAGCACGCCATGGGATGCTATATTTGTGAAAGCGTCAATACTTCCAATAAGTGTCATGATAAAGTCTTGAGATAGTCTGCTTCTACCTTTGTGTGTTCCTCTTTGGAGCAGCTCTCTCTGATTTTTCAGTCTCGAATAAATATTTCATGCTACAATGATTTTTTTTCCACACTAAAAAGAGCGAGAGAGCTGTGTGCGCTGCCTGTGGGTGTTCTTGGGAAGCAAATGAGAAGGGCTTACTTTTAATGATGTCAGGATATGCTCCTTGCTTCTGTCAGAAAGCACAGATAGATGGAGATGGAAACTGAGGCTTAACAGGATAGGCTGTTCTGATGGTACTTTCTCGACTTAACCCGCATTGCTCCTTCGGGAGGCTAACATGGATCTTTTAGCCGGCGCACAAAAAAAGCCAATGCCCTTATTTTGACCCATCTGTTGTTGTATGGAAAACACAAAGGATTTTCGTTTTCCAAAGCTCATTTTATAAAACACTGTTTTTTATTTCCTTTGGGCTCTCCAGGTCTAAAATGGGCCTTGATAAAGAGCCGGGCCTGATTCACCTTGAGACCAGCATCTCAGAAACCCGTAAGTCTGAATGGCGTCCATGGACGTGCTTTGATTACATTGCAAGAAGCAATAATTCAAACACTGCACAGGGCAACACTTGCAGGGTTTAAAATAGGCTTCACATTAAAATGCAAAATGGAGAGTTCCGCACCAGCAAATCCATCTTTCCGTATTTGTCGTCAGTAATTAACATTAATGAAGAAACATACTGCACAAATTGAGTTTGTCTTTTGTTTGTTTAGCTTATATTTCTGTTGATTGACGGCCAGAGGGAGAAGCTACATGTGTCAGTTTTACTGTATGTGAGGTTTTTAGACCATTTGAATGTAATATACAAGGGCAATTAGGAAGATGTGTGAAATTGACAAGCAATTCCTGGTAAAACTGTCTTAAAGTACCCACACATTTTTTCCCTAGTACTGTAAAAAATGACTGTGAATTTAACGGTAATAAACTGTAAAAATGCTACGGTAAAAACCTGTGAAATGGTTAACGGTAAGTTCCCCTTCTATATACGGTGAAAAACTGTGCATGTAATTTTACGGGAGTATACCGTTTTTGGAAATGAAAAAGAACGTAAAATTTACAGTGAATAACCGTAAATTGACATTCCCAGAATTTCCTGTTTTTCATTTTTTATTTGATGTTTTTTTTTTTTTTGTTTAAATGACTTTTTCTTCTTAGTTTTTCTTGGCAGTTTTGTACATTAGGGGTGTATGTTACATCTAATGTTGTTAAATTAATGTTTTTGCATTATGTGTGTTAAAATCTCCTTGTGATGGGCTTTGGTTCATCATGTGATGATGTTGTCATCACCACCTTCTTTTGGTGGTTATCAGTGTATTACAAAGGTACAAAACAGATTTCAGTATTTCAAAGAGTTGGTACACTACCATTATATCAATGAAATTATGGTATTTACCTGTAAATTTAAGTGAAAACTGTAAAATGTAAAACATTGCTACCGTATTTTTTACTGGAAAATTCTGGTAACCACAGCTGCCAGTTTTTTACCGTAAATTTTACGGCCTTTTTTTTTTTTTTTTTTTTTTTTTTTTTTTTTTACAGTGTAACCACAATTGCCACACTGCAAAAAATACTTTGCTTACTTAGATTTTTTTTGTCTTGTTTCCAGCCAAAATATCTAAAAATTCTTAAATCAAGAAGGATTTTCTAGACAAGTAAAAAAAAAAATTTCTTGTTCTTATTTCTAAGTCAAAATTAAGTGAGTTTTTGCTTAGAACAAGCAAAATAATCTGCCAATAGGGTAAGCAAAAAAAAATCTTATTTTCAACCAGAAAACAAGATTATTTTTCTTACCCTCTTCTTTGTTTCAAGCAAAAACGCACTTAATTTTGACTTGTTTTTTTTTTTTGAAAACAAGACAATAATTTTTACTCGTCTTGAAAATCCTATTTGATTTAAGAATTTTTTGATATTTTGGCTGAAAACAAGACAAAAAATCTAAGTAAGAAAAGTATTTTTTTGCAGTGTGGCAACTGTGGTTATCTACTAGGGAAAAAATGGCGTGGGTACTTTAAGACAGTTTTAACTGGAATTGCTTGTCAGTTTCACAAATAATTACAAGTAATCGAACATTAAAATAAATCGGTACAAAGTCTAATGTATTTTTGTTTTATTGGTACTTGAAAAATCACATACAAATACTAAAAGAGAAACCATTAAAGTAATAGTATAATTACTTAATGTAGTACTTTCGGTTATTATCATCTGTCTGGCTGAAAATCGAATGCACCTTCATCTTTTTCTGTCGTTTGTCCTGTGTTTGTTGCAGAGGCTCTTTATGTCACGTGCAAGCTTCAGAACTGCACAGATGCCAACAAGGGTAAACCTTTTCCTGGGTACATTGACCCCAACTCACTGGTGGTCCAGGATGAGTATGTGTTTGTCCAGGTAAGTTATTATTATCATTTATAGAGGGCAAACATTTGACTAGTATAGCTGTGGCAATAATAATTTTTTCTTATAATGTTGCACTAGCATTTTAAATTCTTGTATCAATATTTAAGCATTCGGTTATACTTGAATTCATTATACTTAAATATATCCTTGAATTTTAATTTGAGTGCAAACATGATTTTTCTTTCAGTTTTATTATCGTCAAGTACAGTCTTACAGTCAAGTACCTTTATTAAATAACATTCAGATAACATAACATTCGTTCTCTTTTAAAAGCACAAACAACCAGCAAGTTTATTTTAAAAACAGCTGGAATACACTACATGACTTTTTCAGTTTTTTGCATCGATTTACAGTCTGTAGAAGTTAGCGCTCAATGCCTAAAATCAGAGCCAGTCTGCAGATTTGATTTTTTTTTTTTTTTTTTTTTTTACTTCAGACTATTATTTCAGCTGACTGTTGTGTTCAGAAAGATATACAAGTTTGGTATTTTCTGATCCTCAGTTGTTTAGTGTATGATGGCCATTTTTTCTCTCTGTAACTGCAGTGGCATGCAATAGTTTGGGAACCCCTTGCAGAATCTGTGAAAATGCGAATAATTTTAACAAAATAAGAGAGATTATACAAAATACATGTTTTTTTTTTTATTTTTTATTTAGCACTGTCCTGGGTAAGATAGTTTACATAAAATATGTTTACATAAAGTCCACAAGACAAAAAAATATCTGAAATTATTAAAATAACCCCCTTCAAAAGTTTGGGAACCCTTGGTTCTTAATACTGTGTGTGGTTACTTGGATGATCTACGATGTTTTTTTGTTTGTTTGTTTGTTTGTTTGTTTGTTTGTTTGTTTTGTGATGGTTGTGAGTCCCTTGTTTGTTCTGAACAGTTAAACTGAGCAGTTAAACTTCTGTTCTTCAGAAAAATCCTCCAGGTCCCAAATCCCTCTTTTTACACTGCGGACAATTGAGGGACTCAAACACAACTATTAAAAAAGTTTTAAACATTCACAGACGCTCCAGAAGTAAAAAACGATGCATTAAGAACCGGGGGGTAAAAACTTTTGAACAGGATGACGATGTCCAAATTTTTCTTATTTTGTTGAAGTATTATTTTTTTTCCATTTAGTACTGCCCTTTTGGAAGCAACGGGAGTCATTTGCATGTTTTCCGGAAGACAAATTAAGCACCATTTACCTTGATCTTCAAATTCCAAAAGTTTATGCATCGTGTTTGCTTCTGGAGCATCAGTGAAAGTTAGAACCTTTTTAAATAGCTCCCTCAATTGTCCTCAGTGTGAAAAGATGGATCTCAAAATCATACAGTCACTGCTGGAAAGGGTTCAAATATTTCAAAGATGCTGTAAACCAAAAGAATCTGCAGGACCTGGAGGATTTTTCTAAAGAGCAGTGCTCAGAACTTAGTCTTGTGGACTATGTGTAAACATGTTTTATGAAAAATATCTTACTCAGGACAGTACTAAATAAAAAATAACATGCATTTTGTATGATCCTTCTTATTCTGGTAAATTTTTTCACATTGTTACAGATTCTGCAAGGGTTTTCCAAACTTTCGCAAGTGTATGATGCCTTGTGTTTTAAAATCTATTCCAGCCTTAAAGGGATAGTTTACCCAAAAATGAAAATTCTGTTATAAGTTACTCACCCTAATGTCATTTTAAGACCTTCGTTTATCTTTGGAACTCAAATTAAGATATTATTGATGAAATCCGAGAACTTTTTGACCTTGCATAGACAGCAACACAACTGACACGTTTAAGGCCCAGAAAGGTAGTAAGGACACGGTTAAAATAGTCCATGTGTGAACCACCATCAGTGCTTCAGCTGTAATGTTATGAAGCTACGAGAATACTTTTTGTGCGCAAAGGAAACAAAAACAAGGACTTGTTACAAGTAACATATTTTAACAATATGTTACTACCTTTCTGGACCTTGAACGTCAGTTGGGTTGCTGTCTATGCAGGGTCAGAAAGGTCTTGGATTTCATTAAAAATGTCTTAATTTGTGTTCTGAAGATGAACAGTCTTGGGTGAGTAATTAATGACTGATTAATGCATTTTCATTTCTGGGTGAACTATCCATTTAATCTTAATTCCTGGAATAAACAGGGTCTATAAGGTGCCTTATTGGGGCAAATTAAAGCAGAAATAGAAACTAATCCTACATATTCAGTCTGTGTGGTGCATTTGGGACAGTTTAAACGGCGATTCAATTATGATAACGTGATTGAATTGCGCTGATCATATCGCAGTGCGTAATGTGAGTCCTAATATGTGACCAATAGTAGAACTCAAAATGTGACTTCTTTCCAAAGTGTCTTTGTCCTCCATTACCCAAGGTGTCAACCGCTGGTCGGCCAATCTACTACGTGTCATCCAGGCGAGATGTGTTTACACCCATGAAGCTTCCCGAATACACCCTTCCAAAGGTAGGCTAGCTCATTCACACTTGCTCGACACGAAGTCAGAATCTGCCACGTTGTGACAGGGTAAACAGACATTGCTATTTCAGACCCAGATCATCATGTCCCTCGATGTTAGCCTTTGAAGCTTCAAACCTTTACAAAATCCAATTTTTTCTCCCTGGCATCTGGCAGGCTCTTACTTCTGAGTGAGTGAATTCAGAGACGCAGATGCTACCGCGGTCCCTCGCCTCTCAGGATGCTGTGTTATTATTCAAAGCTTAAAATCTGCTGCGCTCACATGACAATTAAACATGTTTTATTCAATCAAGCTCTCGGCGCTCCGTTAAGCACACACCCAGCAACCCTCGCGCGGTCTGGGGTAGATGAAATTCGCAAACTGCCAGCATGTGGTTTTGTTGCATTCGCCCAACTGACAGGCTCAATTTAAGGCTAATAAGAATATTTGCTGTACGCCGGAGCTCTGAGCGAAACAAGGCAGGTGAGAGTAGGGTCTGATACTGATTATTAATCGGATTCAGCTCAGTGGGGTGAAACCGCCACTGCTCTCCAGCTGTCCCCAGCCATCCCGGCAACAACATTCATATTCAATCTCACTTGATTAGAGGCAAAAATCACATTAAAGGTTAAAGTGATCTTCCTCTGATATATGCAAATGAGAAGGGTAAAGGTGTTTTGATGTTTTGAATATTAAAAGGCACTTAAGTTGTTTGGAGTTCGGCCTACTTTTTCTTTTGGATGACGGAAAAGACTGAATAGAGTTGTTAAATCATTTGAATAGCTCAGTTATGAACCACACTGGAGAATGCAGTCGGCTCATCTAGAGAATAAAAGGCAATTGAAGTTTAATGACTTCAATTTTATTGACAAATCAATAATAAATATAGATACAGGCTGCAAGATGAAAGGAAATGCTTGTAGAACAGTAGTGATAATATCATATATCAGAAAAATTTGTAATTAATATTATTTTTATTAAAGCCAAGTATGAATCACATCAAGTTAGTGTTTTCAAGCAGTTTACATTTGTTCCAAAATAAACAATTTAAACAATATACTTTGTTAACTTTTAACTATTTTTGAAGTTGGATCGTAGATCATCAAAGCTCTGTAAATAGTGGTCACAGACGCAAAGATTGATGAATAAAGATGAATTTTTAGCGAGACAGCGTTGACAGCAGTGGCAATCCCCCTGTCACTCAAGTGGCCACGCCCTTAATTATGCAGAACTTTAAGGCTTAATATAACTTAAACGGATGAGTTATAAAAAAAAATTCACCCCCCTCACAGTTGACATGAAGGGCAAAACTAGCTATATAGACCAAAACCACTTTTTGTAACCAGGCTCTAAACATACTTTTTTTCTGCTGTAAAGTTGGGCATTTTAACATGGGGAGTCAATGGGATTGACTCCCTTTTGCAGCCAGTCTCTAGCGGCCAGGAGATGAATTGCAGTTTAAGTCACTTCCGTGTTGGTTTCAATAGAGAGAGCGGGAGGTTGCCGCTTGGATGAGACGAAACGTAAATGCTGGTCATGTGACGATGACTATAATTAAATGTATAATGCAATATCGTTGACGAATAAAAACGAGACTAAATGTGGTTTACAAAATAAAATCTATGCTAAAATGCCTCTTTATTTTCATTGACGAAAACGCGACGAAACAAAATTATATAACGTTAGATTGATGTGCACATGCCCAGTAGCCAGAGCTGTATCCCTTCTAGTCTAAACCCATTTAGCATAAACCGTGCAGACGCAGGCGACGTAACTTCCTCAAGCCACACTCACGGCATTACTTGTTTTTCGTTGTTTACCTCAAAAGAAAGGAAGTGAAATGTTACAATGTTACCTGGTTGAATGAAAAAAATACATGACAACCTATAATAATTTGTCAATAAAATAAAATAATTATTATTACTGTAATAATTATTAGTTTGTGTCCCGCACTCACTAAAAACTCCCACAGATCATCTTTTCATGCCATTTTAAGTCTTATTTTGATGTAACAAAGTGCTTATATTTAAGTGTATGAGTTTACTTCCTTGAAACAATTAGTCTTCCCATTAATGCATATTGTTCATTCAGACTGATTCACGAATGTGACAAGAGGCGGGATTATTGGTATGAACCAATCACAGCGGATCAAAACCAGGCATATCCAATCAAATCGTGATAGAAGCATTGTCTCCACTCAAGTGACTTTCCCCATTCATTCTCAATTACCCCCCACCAAACTCACCGCACGCTTTAAGGGGCCTGTTAAAACTCAATGGGCTCAGGGGAGGCAAGAGAGACACGGACTCCCGCTGTAACTTTACCTGCTGATGTCGCTGTTGGACAATGTTTCTTTAGAAAAACAAGTGATTTATACACTTTTCAATGTTATATTTTAGAATATTGGCATGTTTTATTTTTCCAGAGATTGTTACAATGTTTTTGAAATTATCTTATATACTCAATTTACTGCATTTATTTGATAAAAAATACAGTATATTCATGATTTTCAAATAATTTCTTCTACAAAGCTGAAGTCATGCTGCTATGCTGGGCTGCACCAGTCAACCAAATGCATAAATTATAACCCACTATTATGAAATGTTCCCTGTCAGTTTTATAGACTTCTTTATTGACATGTTTATACCAACATTTGGATAATGCCAGAGGCAGAATATTCTTTTGTCACAATAAATCACAGCGATGTCTTTTATGAAATGTCTTTTCTTTTTTTCCCCAGGATCTGCATGTGATCAGTACAGATGAGAACCGGGTCGTGGCGGCAGTTCAAGAGTGGAACCAGAATGACACTTACAACCTGTATGTGTCAGAGGCCGGAGGCATTTACTACACGCTGGCTTTGGAGAACGTCATGAGCAGTATGGGACCAGAGGGAAATGTCATGATAGATCTGTATGAGGTACCTCTCTAAAACAACAACAGCGTCATTTATTTTCCACACTGCACTCATGCATGCTGATTCAATATCAGTGCTTCATGTTCACATTTCTCTGGATATTAAAAGCATGATCAGATTGAATGTAGTAATTAATGCTAATCGACTGTAGTGCTAATTGATTTAATAGCAGTGCTAATTAATTAAGGTATTCATTATGTGACTATCAGTAGGTTATCTAAACAAGGAGCAGTTAGGAACCCAGAATACTCTCTGTTCATCTAAATCTATCGCTAAAGGGGGAAAACATGGACACAGTGTTAACGATGATAACAAATTTTATATGCAACACCTGTTTCCTCAGTATTTCAATTAACATTATAATGTTTTATATCAGCATATTAGAGGATCATATGAGTAAATATACAGTTGAAGCCAAAAGTTTACATGCAAAATGTCAGTTATTTTACCTAAATAAGAGGGATCATACAAAATGCACAAAATGCATGTTTTTTTTATATTTAGTGCTGTCCTGAATAAGATATTTTACATAAAAGACATTTCCATAGCCCACAAGAGAAAATAATAGTTGAATTTATGAAAATGACCCTGTTCAAAAGATTACATACACTTTATTCTTAATACTGTGTTGTTACCTGAATGATCCACAGCTGTGTTTTATATTTACTGTTTATGTTTATGTTTATGTATACTGTTTCAGATATTAAAATAGTTCAGTTTTGTATGAAATGGCAAAGTAATTATATCTTGTTACTTTATTTTAAGTTAATTTAGAAAAATGTTTGGAGCATTTTTTGTTCGTTAAATGTACATTTTTGTTTTTTAAAGTAACGACCAAGTGGTCAGCGGCAGACAGAGAGCTGGTCATAGTCCCTTGTTTGTCCTGAACAGTTAAACTGCCCGCTGTTTTTCAAAAAAGTTTTTCAAACAACAAGGACTGTATGATTTTTAGATCCATCTTTTCACACTGAATATAACTGAGGGACTCATATGCAACTATTGCAGAATGTCCAAACGCTCACTGATGCTTCAGAAGGAAAAATGATGCATTAAGACCCAAGGGTGTAAACTTTTGAACGGAATGAGGATGTGTAGATTTTTCACCTAAATATCATATTTTTTTATTTTAGTACTGCCCTTCAGAAGCTACGGAAGATACTTACAGGTTCTCCAGAAGACAAATTTAGTCAAATTTACCCTGATCTTCAAATTCCAACAGTTTTCAACCCCTGGCTCTTAATGCATCATGTTTCCTTCTGGCGCATCAGTGAGCGTTTGAACCTTCTGTAATAGTTGCGTAAGAGTCCCTCAGTTGTCCTCAGTGTGAAAAGATGGATCTCAAAATTATAGTCATTGTTGGAAAGGATATAATACACACACAAAAAAAAATGCTGAAAACTAACGAATTTGGTTCTTTTTCTGAAGAACAGCAGTTTAACTGTTTATTATTTTTTTTAAAACACAGCTGTGGATCATTTTGGTAACAACACAGTTTTAAGAATCAAGTGTATGTGAATTTTTATAAATGTAACAATTATTTTTTATTGTGGACTATATGTAATGTCTTTTATGTGAAATATATATATATATATATATTTTTTAGGTCAGTACTAAATAAAAAAAATGACATGCATTTTGTATAATCCCTCTTATTTTGCTAAAATAGTTTAGATTTTGCAGATTCTGCAAGGTGTATGTACTTTTGACTTCAACTGTATGTCTAAAAAGCAATTTTTCAACCAGTCTGAACAAAACCTTCCTAAAATGTCCTATCCCTGATCTCCTATTGGTTGACCTTTTCAGCGTTTAACTCTCATCAGTGTTCTTCCAAATACCTGCATCCGAAAATTAGTGTGCAATTTGATATCAGGTAGGGCTTTGGAGTGCTTTTAGTTCACAAGTTTTCATAGTGCTACAAATTGGTGTGATAGCGCTGCCGACATACAAAGGCACTGCCGAACTGAAGCCAGTGATTAGGGTTTAGGTTTCGATGGCTCGTCTTTTGAAGAATCCCCCAGATCTCTATTCATAAACGTCTGGATGGAACGGCGCGTGCAGCCGCGCATTGCAACAGAGGCCAGCAGGTGTCAAGCTATCTCCTGATCAAATAATTAAGCTGTTGATGATAGCAACCCCCATAAAATCACATTTGGCCCTCGGATAGGCTGAAGAGTCCAGTGACTTGATTGAGGTCGCCACCTCCATGTAACATATGCTAAAATCTCAGCCATCGGCTAGATTGAAATATTCGTCAATTATTGAATAGTCAGTGCCCTCCGAGGCCCATCCTGGGCTGCCTCGTCTCCTCTCTAGTGCTTCCTGGCCCTGAAGAGATGTCACTTCTGTTCAAGACGGACATGTATTATCTTCTCTTACATACACCCATTCCACTCCAATAGATAGATCTTACCAGGAACTGCTATATGTACAGAGCTTTTTAGAAGTTCACTTGGCCGGGTTTTAAAAAAAAACTTCTGTTGTGCTTCAGGGACACGAAGTAATAAATGCATCACAGGCTTTTTTACTTTCTTTCTATATGGTGTAACTTTAGGAAAGTGATTATTAGTGATTTATCTCTTTCTCATTATCTTACTTTGTTTATGTTCCCATCCCTAGGTGGCAGGAATAAAAGGCATGTTCTTGGCCAATAAGAAGCTAAATAATGAGGTGAAGACATACATAACCTATAACAAAGGCCGCGACTGGAGGCTCCTGCAGGCTCCCTCGGCCGATCTCAGAGGAAACAGAATCCATTGCATGCTGGTGAGTGGACATGTGCGATAAAACAAGAGACTTGTCCAATGCTAGCTATATAATGTTTGACATTCATACATGAGCTTTATGAGGTCTGTGTACTTTCACAATGGCTAGCTTTTTCGATTTTACCTTTTGAAACTACTTTACTATATGCCCCTGGGGTTGATTTTTATTAAAACGAAGAGATTTGTAACTTTTTTTTCTTTTGTTATGAGGTCATCACATTAAAAGTGCCTTTTTAATTTACATTTTTATCACATCTTCATAATTTATTTTATGCTTCTTTTTAAATTCTGCTTGTTTTATAGCTGCTTTGTTCTAGGCCTAACCCAGGCTTTCAATCTAGAAAATTCATGATAGAATATGAATCCTTTTGCTATATGAACAAAGAGTGAAATTATCATAAAACATTTCAATATTTATCATTACAACCAACAATTTCACCCCTAATAAAGTTTTCTTTTCTCCTCTAAAACTTCATGCATACTTGAAATTTGATGAGATAAAAAAATAATAATAATTATATTGGATTTTATTGAGTTTCATTTCCAATCAAGCTCTAATTTTGTTAAATGATGTAAAAGGTATGACATTTTTGTTTTTAATTAATATATAAAATATTAGCAAGAACAATACATAGGATATTTCATTCCAAAAATTGTTTGCATATTGTTTACATTCTGTCAACATCATTTATATTATTCAATGTCATTAAACATAGTTAAACATTTCTGATCAGTGTTCTTGAATATAATAAAACAAATATAAAATAAATAAAATGTAAAATATTTTCTTTGGCCTCTACTAACTGAAATAATTGCAATATTTATTAAAGTTAAAAAAATAAAATGAAGTTAAATGAATATAAACAATATTAAATTATTGTTATTATATATATAATTTAATATTGTTTATATATTATATATTTCTTTTCTGTAATTTTGCACCTCTACTTTAACTTAAATAATTGAATAATTAATAAATTGAATTTAATTAAATGTAATTTTATATTGTTTATTGTTCTATTTAACTTTAAATAGAATGTAAACTTTTACATTTTTATTTAATATTGTATATATATATATATATATATATATATATATATATATATATATATATATATATATATTCCATTTAACTTTTTCAGTAATTTAAATGTTTAAATTCTCATTGAATTTAATTTTGTTTGTTAGTTTCCAAGACAAAAAAGCTTATTTTTTTTTATATTTTACTTAAACAAGATACTGTATATAGCATAAAAGCACATAGCAAAATGACAAGTAAAATAAAAATAAAAATAGAAAATAGAAAAGTTTATTCAAAATATTAATAAATGCTATGCTATAGTAGTAATGCATGAATAATACTAAATTAATGTTGTTTGAGATGCATTTGAAATCTTCCTGTATGTATGTATATATATGTATATTTATGTGTATATATACCTAACCTTTACTGTAATTTTGCACCTCCACTTTTAACTTTAAAAATAATTAAATTTAATATTGTTTATATATACAGTATATATATCAATTTAACTTTTTCAGTAATTTAAATATTGAAATTCTCATTTAATTTAATTTGGTTAATTTCAGTTAGTTACCAAGGCAAAAAAAAAAAAAAAAAAAATTTAAATAGTAAAGGTGTGAAAACTGAAAAATTGAGAGAGTTTATTTTCAAAAATGTCTTTGAAGAAACATATGTTCATACTTTACACAATAACCCCATAGTATAAAAAGTAATATGTGGATAATATGCCAACACAATGTGCATTCCTGTGGACACGGGTGTCTGGAATAGGTCTACGTAATCAGTGCTGCTTGTCATTTCAGATGACAAGACATATATTTCATTCCGTGGAGATATTATCCGTCCCCGGTGGATGGCCTCCGCAACCCCCCCAAAATGCAAACAAAAATAATTACCCTTTGATAAACTCAACTAATTAATGGTCCCACTGTTGGCCTTGCCTTCACCATCCATTACAGAGCTATTTGTTAGAAAATGTCAAAGTTTTAATAAACCCCTAAACAACCCTTGCAACATGTGCTTACCATTGGCATTTCCAGACTTATAATGAGAATTGTGTCACTAAAGGTTATTCCAATCAAAATTAATGTGGGGAGGGAGAAAAGTCACAAGCCTTTGCTTTTTTTAAATGGGATTTTATTCCAGCCCAAACACAATGACAGTTTAGTGGAGGCCACACACTGGGGGTCGTACCGAGTTTGAGACCCTGCTTGATCAAGATGATTGTTTGTGTTGCTTCTAGCCGTACTGCTCCCTGCATCTTCACCTGCACGTATCTGCAAACCCGTACACATCCGGAAATATCGCCAGCAGAGAGTCGGCCCCTGGAATCATAGTGGCGTCAGGTGAGCTTGGGTAAAAGGACTGATGCTGATACAATATTCTGCACATGTAATGCAGAACGATCTTATTTGTATTCATACATAAAGTGTAAATGTACTCTACACTCTTAAAAACAAAGGTGCTTCACGATGCCATAGAAGAACCTTTTTGTCTTAAAGGATAACTGTTGCCAAAATGCAACCTGGGCTGTTTTTTTTACTGTAAATGAGACAAACTTATATCTAAAAGCATAATTACGACAAACGAGCCGTTTTTTGAGATTGACCGTGATTTAGTTTTGTGGTCAGTGGCCGGTGAATGGGAGTACTAGGGGCATACATTTGAGCGCATCAAAATCGATATTTTTACAACACTAAGAAGGCTCGACACACCATGACACTTTGCTCGAAGTATCGCCTGGGTCTCTACACATGAACTCCAGCATTGAGAACATTGTTTGTGTACACAGAGTTTACTAAAAAGAAAGTTTTTGAACAACTCACTTACACTGGTTGGGTTTCCGCTCGCAGCCATCTTGTCAGTCAGACTCCATAGGACGAAATATTAGGCGTATATGAGGCTCTTTTTACAACTAGAAGTTTAATATTGTTTTTCACTTGCGACAAAACAACGAATTAGCCGTGCATTTATATGGAAATATGCTTTAGGAGCTATCCATCCTCGCACTCTGAGATCGTCACCTCTAGACTGGCAAGATGCCCGCGAGCGGAAACTCAAACAGTGAAAGAAAAATATTTTAAAGTATTCATTTCTTACAAATGTTATATATTTTAAATCTAAATAAAATAAATCCTATAAATCTTAGTGCCAATTTGATGCTTAAGAAATATTTTTATTGTTTATTTATTTTTTTACTGTGGAAATGGTGATAGAACGTTTTTCAATAAAATATTTTAAAAGTATTAATTTCTTACAAATCTTATATATTTTAAATCTAAATAAAATACATCTGAAATAAATCTTATGAAACTAATATGCTTATTTGATACTCAAGAAATGTATTTATTTTATTATTTTTGTGGAAACTGTGATAGAATGTTTTTTTTTTAAATAAAATAAAATATTTTAAAAGAATGAATTACTTACAAATCTTATTTATTTTAAATCTAAATAAAATAAATCTAAAATAAATCTTATTAATCTGGTATGCTAATTTGTTCAACAATAAGTAATTTTATTACTATTTATTGTGGATAGAACATTCTAATTTCTATAAATATTAATTTCTTACAAATCGTATATATTTTAAATCTAAATAAATCTAAAATAAGAGATGCATATTTTGTTATTTGTTTATGTCTTTATTTATTTTTGTAAGATTGTAATAGGGATTAATTACATAATAATTTATAATTTAGCTCAAAGGGAATCGAATATGATTCAATAGGGAATTTGAACAGAATCGCTGTTTTACGGCTGTTTCAGAGTCGACGCGCGATTCATTCACAAGTCGTCTAACAGAAACTCTGCAATGGATATTACTATCCAGAATATAGTGAAAACACTATATATAAGCACAGTAGCAAAATCAGCAGTTTAAGGCAATAACTTGTAAGCACGAAACACAAGATACTTAATAAAAATATGAATTTATTGGATAAACCTAACACATACAAACTAATCTAACATAAACACACGCATTCACACAGGTTGCAGAAAGAGAAAGTGAGGAAAGAATGAGTTTAAAGGAATGAAAATATGAAGTCCCAAGTTATAGCAATGTGCATTTGCTTAGACCTGAACAACCATCAATCACTTAATTAACCCTCGTATTGAGTCTCTCAAAGAGGTTATTAAACTTTATCAAATGCACCAGTTCAGTTAGAATCTGGAAGTTACTTGCGTTGCCTTTGTGTGAAGGGAATTCCTTTCGTCGCTCGTTCCAGAAAGGGTTTTCCCGAGGTTGCTGATTGGTTGGTGGTCGGTCAATGTGACGTCTTCTTGGGCGTTGGCTGGATACGAGTTGTGCGCTGGTTAGAGTTCGGGTCCGCGAAGGCGTTTGGGTCGGTCGCGGCTTGCACAAACTTAACTAGACACGAAACTCTCAACGGAAAGAAATAAAAGAATTAAAGTAATAGATAAGTGTGATGATCTCCTCATGTTTCCTTTAGGTGAGGAGGCTGGCATTCAGGCCAGGCGGCGTCGAGACGCGGCGTGAGGCACGTGAAGAGCGTTGTAAGGAGTGAGAAAAGTTGCAAGAGATAAGAGAGAGATTTGAGAGTGTCCTTGGTATTTAAACTCAGCTTTTGGACACCTCCCAAAATGATGTCTTGACCAATTAGAACATTGGCTGAACTCCGGTGGGCTGCTGGTTCCACCTTCCAAACCATAAATCACCATGTTATCTTATTAGTCCCGTGATCCCAAATTCCCGCTCTTTGCAGAGATAAATTTGGACATGATTTCTATAACAAGACAATAATACATTTCGCAAAGAATTGAATTACAGGAACATTTTGAGAATGCGATTTCCAGACCGTGCATATCAAACATCAATATAAACCATTAAACTATTCAATAGTTATCAAAAGGGACATACACAATGAGTGATTAAAACATAATAGACAAATGTGTGGGTTACATATATGATAGGAAGTTATACATAGAAATGAGGAGTTGCTCCTTGGTTCTTTAGCACATTTTAGGCGCATATGTACATCAATAGACAGTTTTCTGTGCCCTTCTGTGAGGGTCTGTTCTCTAAGCTGGGAGGTCAAAAGTTTAGGGAAGGAATTTCCGTTGTGTCCTGTGTGTGGGGGAAAACCAACCATATCGCTAATGACTTTAATCATGTGATGTTCAAAATGTGCATCTCTTTGACCATTAATCTTGGTTACTTGCTCCAAATTTGACAATCTCCTTATTCGAAGGATTTGATTATGAAGAAGTGTCTTTGTGTTAATTTTGCAAGTTCTTGGTTAGTTAGGTCTGCTTCAGGCTGGCGTTCTGGCGCCAGGCTATGAAACGTCAGATTTATGACGGAGGCCTCTTGTGGAATTTGAGTGTGTAGATGTAAAAGTGTTTTAACTTCTGATCGAGTCTCCTAAATTGTCTGATTCTCGCTGAAATACTACATTTTATTATTATTATTTATTATTATTATTATTATTTTATTAGTAGTATTATTAATACTTAATACCATCTATCTTTACATGTATTTCTCTCATGTTGTTTTATTAACAATAACTGTTGTAATTGTGTGAAATTGTGGCTACTTTATTTCTTTCATTTGGCACTGCCTTAATTAAAAAATGTGCCTGAAATATACCATTCCATTTTTGGATCCAACTTTAATCTTTAAAGAAGCATTTCAAAGTTGAAAAGACACATATTTAATAAAAGATGAATAAAACTGAATACTCAAGGATTATTTGGATATTTGCTTTGGTTACCGACAGGTAGAAAAATTGTCTAAATGACAGGTACTGGAAGAAGAAAACACTTTTTAAAGTGTGTAGTTCTCGTATTTTTCCTTAAATCCCTGACATCAGTTTGTTTTTTTGTCCTGGAACTCTAAAGCGAAGCGTATTTAAATTCCTTTCATCTTGAGCGCTTATGACACTGTTATTGTTGAAGACGTTCATTTTGCGCTGGTGGAGAGCAGGCATCTGTATATGGACTATAAACAAGATTAGTGTCGTGCTAGCATAAACAAATGGAAATGCTAAGTGCTACTCTTGAGATTAGCGGCAGAGAGTCTTTAGAGTGTTCTTATTATTCTCTCTCCATCATCTTCTGTTTTCACAACCGACTAACTCTTCCACCACTTCAAACTTCAAATGTTTATTTTATAAGATTGAAAGCGCTTGTCACTTTTTCATTTTACTCCTTCAGGCTTGTGTCTTCCGCCACGCTCGCCGACTATATTGCCTCCGGTTGCACGCAGATGAAATATAAATGTCTTGGCACTGTAACTATCTGGATAAGTAATCCTGGGAGGAGGCTGACTATTAGATATTAGGCTCTAAATTGACGTTTAGTTGATTGATTTGATGGTGGAAGGGTTGTGGGGATGGCACAGACTTCCTTGAGTTGCTTAGCTTATTAGATAGAGAGGTTTTCTAGAATTCCTACTTACTGCCTCACAGGGTCAGACTCGATTTTATTACACATGACGAATCTGCTGCTGTAAAAATCTATCTATCAATCTATCCATCTATCTATCTATCTATCTATCTATCTATCTAGGAATCTGAATGGACAGACAGACTGACAGACAGACAGACAGACGGTCTGTCTGTCCATTCATAATCCATCCATCTTTCTGTCAGTGTGTCCATCCATCCGTCAGTCTAATCATCCATCTTTCTATCTGTTCATCTGTCCCTCCGTCCTTCCATCGATCTTTCTGTCTGTCCATCCAACTGTTAATCTATCCATCCATTTGTTCATCTGTCCATCCGTTCATGATCCATCCATATTTCTGTCCGTCTGTCCTTCCATACATCCTTCTGTTTATCTGTCCATCCATCCGTCACTCTGTCCATCCATCCTTCCATCCATTCGTCCATCAATCCATTCATCTATCCGTCAATCTGTCCATCCATCCATCCATCCATCTTTCATATCGATCATATCCATCTATCTACGTCCATCGATCTTTCTGTCTGTCTGTCCATCCATCTGTCAATCTATCATCCATTTCTTCTGTCCATTCTTTCATGATCCATCCATGTTTCTCTCCGTCTGTCCATCCATCCATCTATCCATCATCCTTCTGTTTATCCGTCCTGTTGATCCGTTTGTCTGTCTGTCAATTTGTCTGGCCATTCATATTCCATCCACCCACCTTTCTATCTATCCATCCATTCATCTTTCTGTCAGATTGTTCATCAATCCATCCATCCATCTTTCTTTTCATCCGTCCGTCCATCGATCTTTCTGTCTGTCCATCCATCTGTCAATCTATCCATCCATTTTTCTGTTCATCTGTCAATCCATCGATCTTTCTGTCTGTCCATCCATCTGTCAATCTATCCATCCATCTTTCTGTTCATCTGTCAATCAATCGATCTTTCTGTCTGTCCATCCATCTGTCAATCTATCCATCCATCTTTCTGTTCATCTGTCAATCAATCGATCTTTCTGTCTGTCCATCCATCTGTCAATCTATCCATCCATCTTTCTGTTCATCTGTCAATCGATCTTTCTGTCTGTCCATCCATCTGTCAATCTATCCATCCATTTTTTCATCTGTCCATCCATTCATGATCCATCCATCTATCTATCTATCTATCTATCTATCTATCTATCTATCTATCTATCTATCTATCTATCTATCTATCTATCTATCTATCTATCTATCTATCTATCTATCTGTCTTTGTCTGTCTGTCTGTCTGTCATTCTGTTTGTCCGTCCATCCATCCATCTATACCTTAAGTGCATGGATTTATCATTTCAGCACATCATTCGATTTTTTTCTCATTGAAATCTTTTTTTTTTTAAATCCTGCAGTACATAATGGAACAAAACCAAGTTACATAAGAGTTATTCTGTTACAGAATTGTGCACACACTACAGCGTTATGTGAAAAAGTAAAAGAGAGTATATGATCTTGTGTAGCTGCCACATTCTTTTCTGTCCCACAAATATTGTTCTGACCTTGTATTTTACAGTCCAAAAAACATGCATTTTCTAACCTTGAAACTAATCTACTCAACATTAGCAATGTTGAAAGAACAAAAGAAATACAAGTTTAGACAAAATCCATAAAGCACTTGCCAGCTTTTGGAGTAGAATATGTATGACTTTTGTGATGCAAAAAGGCACAACGCATTCAATCTTCATATTCATTTAGCTTTAGTTATCAACTCTCTATCTGCTTCGGTAAGCATGAATGTAATTGTTCTGCTCTTCTCTCCATAGGTTCAATCGGCGCAGAGTTAACGAGCAGCAACGTTAGCATGTTCATCACATCCGACGCTGGAAACACGTGGCGGCAGGTGACTCTGACCGTGGGGTGTTCAGCCAGATGGGGGTGGGCAGTAATTTCAGCACTGATGCATATCTTTGAGCGAATAAATCCATGTGCCGCCTTTCAGAGCCGATAATCAAATGACACCTTCAGAGAAAACTAAATTCAATGACATATATGATGCCCGTGGGTGCATGTTTGATGATGCGGTTTAAATTTATGGGGCCAGCTGTCTAATTAAAAATGGAGAGCTCAAATAATTAAGAGAAAATTGATGTGGCAAAAAGTTAAAGCATGCTGGGTAGGGCATGGGTTTGATGTCATATATCTTGTCAGTAAGAATTACAATCACTGGGATTTGAGAAATAGCATAATTTCAAGGACAGCAGACCTGTGGTTGCCAGCTTTCATCTAATCAAATTGAAAGCCCTCCCAAGAAGAGTACAGATATGAAATATTGTCATAACTCAGCCAATCTGACATTACCAATGAAAATAACGCAAGAACATATGTAACAATGACCTAAGACACATATGAGAAGTACATAATGTTTTCTTTCTTTCTTTTTTTTTTTTTACTTTGGCACTAAACCAGCAAACTCACAATCATTTCAGAAAGAGGCAGTCTTTATTTATAATAGATTTATGTAAATCAGAGCACCAGGGTCAGATACATTTCTCGGTTATAATGACTCTAGTGTGGCTTTTAGCGTAGTTGATCCAACATTTCCAGTGTGTTCCTAGCCAAAGGAAAACACAACAGACCCTGCACAGTATCCCGCTAACATAAACACTAGCCTCGTAATCATCAGCCCATGAAGTACTTAAGCCAATCAGATGGTGTTTTTCCCCACTTAAACAGACTTGCGTATGCTAAATGCTCGAAGCCCCAAGGCCTAAACTCAACAAGAACTCATATCAGCAAGAATTCACAGCACATACAGTGAAGTTATCAGTGCTCTGGGCCAAACAAATGGAAACTCCTAATGAGGGCTTCAATTTTCAGTTCAACTTTGCAGTAGGTCAACCTAGCATCTGGCTGGATTTTCCTCTGTAAGGCAATTACTTGTTTCATACAACTACTAGCAGTACTAGCAACTACTCTGCAATGGTGACCGGAGGGGGTCATTTCAGGGTCTTTCAGGCATTTTTTTTTTTTTAGCTCTGGATGTTTATCAAAATTATATGCTTGTGTGCACTCAGAAGAAAAGGTAAACTTTTGCACTGTATTTATCCCTAAAGAGTGCAAAAAAGTAACTCAAAGGTACACATTAGTACCTAAATTGTACATTTTAGCACCTAAATGGTGTTAGTACCCTTTTGAAAAGGTACGAGCACAGTGACAGCTTTTGTACCTTTTTTCTGAGTGTGTAGTCCAATTTATTGAAGTATTTGACTAATAAGCACAACAGACTTTAAGAAAAATATATAAGTTGAGTATTTACATAACAGCATTTGCATTAGTTGACAAGTTGCTTAAAGTTTGTTTAGATTTCTTTAGCTGTCTTCTGAAGTTTTTATATTATCAGTTTCCAATCAAACTGGATAAAATGCTTGAAAATAGGGCTGTCAAATCGATTGATCGTGGTTAATCGCATCCAAAATAAAACTTTATGGTTTTTTGTGTGTATATCTATATGTATACAAAAATGCACATACATGCATGTATATATTTAAGTTTGTGTTTTTATATAAACATATATATACAGTACACACACACATATGTGACCCTGGACCACAAAACCAGTCATAAGGTTAAATTTGACAAAACTGAGATTTATACATCATATGAAAGCTCAATAAATAAGCTTTCTATTGATGTATGGTTTGTTAGGATAGGACAATATTTGGCCGAGATACATCTATTTGAAATCAGAAATCTGAGGATCCAAAAAAATCAAAAATACTGAGAAAATCACCTTTAAAGTTGTCCAAATTAGGTTCTTAACAATGCATATTACAAATCAAAAATTACATTTTGATATATTTACAGTAGGAATTTTACAAAAAATCTTCATGGAACATGAACTTTACTTAATTTCTTAATGATTTTTGGCATAAAACAAAAATCAAAAATTTTGACCCATACAATGTATTTTTGGCTATTGCTACAAATATACAGCGACTTAAGACTGGTTTTGTGGTCCAGGGTCACATATTATAAACACAAACTTTAATTTTAGATGCGATTAATCACGATTAATAGATTTGACAGCCCTACTTTAAATATGAGACAAACCAACTAATATCATAAAATATCACTAAAATGATCAAATTGCTGATACTCACTGAAGTGTGTGCTGTTGTTTCCTCACTAAAATAATGTTAAAAATTATAGAAAGTGATATTAAGGTCACAGGAAAACCTATAAACTCATAAATAATATTTCCCCTCCCAAAAAAATGTTTGTTTGTTTAAAATCTTTTAATTAAAAGAAAAACATGAAGATTTGTACCTGGGATATTATAAATTGCCTTGTTTTTCATTTTAATAGTTGCTGGTGACATGACAAAATGGGAATATCTGCTCAAACCAAAGTGTTAAATTTAATGTTTACTAAACTTTTTTATATTATATAAGTTTTATATTTTAATATATAATGAGAATATAAAAATTTAGAATTTGTTTTATTTACTTGTTTACTTATCTATTTATTAATATTGGACACAAACACTCATACACACTCATATATTCAAAATGTTTAAACATTAATCTGTCTATTTCAGATATTTGACGAAGAGTACAGCGTGCTGTATCTGGATCAAGGTGGAGCTTTGGTAGCAATTAGACACACCCCTCTTCCCATCAGGCACCTCTGGTAATCCTGTGCCAATATCATTACTAATATTCCATGCGTACATTCGTAAAAGATGAGTCAATGCAATCGCACTGAGCTGACTCACATAATCAAGGGGAGTGTGAACATTCTCATTAAAGCCAGTAGACTGTGTAATACTTTTGTCTAGTAATCTAGATTAAATGTCGAAAAGGTGCAGTAAAGTCCTGTTTGAATTATTTGCCAGCTGCGTGTGGAAATGCAATCTTTTCTACTCTGTATCATAGTTTCAGGTGTGTGCTGCTGGTTTCTATGCAGGTTGAGCTTTGATGAAGGGAGAGTGTGGAACAAATATAGTTTCACTTCATCGCCCCTGTTCGTGGATGGGGTCTTGGGCGAACCGGGCGAGGAAACGCTTATAATGACGTGAGTATGATGAATATTCAATATTGATACTTTTTGATTGTTCTGGAATGGGAAAATGGTGCTTGCTGAAATATGGCTTATGTGATAAACACCGTTCCTAAGAAACGCAATGTCCTCTAAGGACAGAACAGCTTTGTTAGAAATAAATACTAACATAAAAATCTTGTAATATTTTATCCAGCAAGAAAACAATATATAATTAAAGCTGCAAGCAGCGATGAAAGGGCCCTCGCACATGGGCTCACCGTCTGGTGGCTTTAAGAAAACAGCGAACGGTGGGCAGTATGCTTTTAATATAGCAAACATAGGAGGAATATGTCAAAGTCATTTATATGTGCCAAGCTTCCTGCTGCCAGCTGGTGGCGCTATGCCTATAACTGATTATTGGCATGTAGATGTGTTCAGGCCAGCACTTTTTTATCAAACATATGAAGTTTGGTGCAGATTGAACTTGGTATGTTTGAGTTAGAATAAGACATGAAATTTCCTGTTGCCAACAGGTGGCGCTATGATTATGAGAGAATATTGGCATTCAGATGTATTCAGGCCAGGACTCTTATCGAACGTGTGAAGTTTGAGGCAGATCGGACATTTTATGGCTTTATGAACAACTTCTATTTCTATGGCGAAACATCAAACTTTGTCACGCCACCACGGACATGCCCTATAACGAAAACTCCAGATCTTCGCAATTTAACATTGCAAAGGCCTTTAGATTAGACTGACCAAATATAATGTTGATATCATGAAATCTCTAGGAGGAGTTTGTTACAGCTTAAAACATGTCACTTCCTGTTGCCTGCAGGTGGCGCTATGACTATAACTGAATATGGGCATGTAGATGTCTTCAGGTCAGGAGTGTTATCACACTTGTGAAGTTTGGGGCAGATCGGACTTTGTATGTCTGAGTTATAACAACTTCCTGTTTCATGGCGAAACACCGAAATCTGTCAGGCAGCCACAGACACACCCTCCAATGAAAACTCTAGATCTTCACCAGTTTAACGTCACATGAGCCTTTAGATTAGACTCACCAAATTTGGTGTTGATCTGAATAAATCTCTAGGAGGAGTTCGTCCAAGTACGATGCCTGAAAATGGCAAAAAAAATTAAAACAATTTGCAGAGAAAATTAAAAATAGAATATTCGCAATGTGTTACTCGCTGTAGTTTATTCGTGGGTGGTTTTCTATGAAAACACTTGGGACCATTCTCGGCCAGAGTGAAATCGCCCAAAAAGGAGCAGTAGTTAACATAATGTGGCTTGATGCTGATTGGACTGTATATCCAGAGGCAGAACAAACTGTCTAGAACAGTGACAGTTAGTCCTTTCCTTTCACACTTCGATGGTGCATTGGCCTATCACCCTAATGAAGAAACCACCCCTGGTTTGTATGTAATCTGCTCACATAAGTAATTAAATTTGTTTATAGTGTGCACCAATGTTCCCAAGTCTGCGGTTTTATATTTCATATCCGTGGGTTAAAGTGACACTAATAACGTGATATTTAGTCTCTGGAATGTGAATCTTACGGAATGCGATTTTTACCAGGGGAACCTAGCAATCAGGCTAGTTTTGAGTAGCAGTAGTTGGGAGGGATTTGTTTTGAAAACCTGGCAACCCTGGTGTGCACACACCATTAGAGATTTTGGTTCATACTGACACTATAGCATCACACAGTTGCTGCACATTTGTCACATCCAAGATGCGAATCTCCCGTTCCACCACATCCCAACGGTGCTCTTTTGGATTGAGATCAGGAGGCCATCTGAGTGCAGTGAACTCATTATCATGTTCAAGAAACCAGTATCAGATGATTTGAGCTTTATGACATGCCGCATTATCCTGCTGGTAGTAGCCATTACAAAATGACACACTGTGGTCATAAAGCGATGGACATGATCAGCAACAATACTCGTGTAGGGTGTGAAGTTTAAACAATGCTCAATTGGTACTAAGGGGCCCAAAGTGTGCCAAGAACGTATCTCTCACACCATTACACCACCAGCACCAGCCTAAACCGTTAATACAAAACAGGATGGATTCATGCTCTCACGTTGTTTATGCCAAATCCTGACCCTACCATCTGAATGCCACAGCAGAAATCGAGACTCATCAGACCAGGCAGCCTTTTTCCAATCATCTTTTGAGCCTGTGCAAACTCTAGTTTCAGTTTCCTGTTGTTAACTGACAGGAGTTGCATCCGGTGTGGTCTTCTGCTGCTGTAGCCCATCTGCTTCAAGGTTGGACATGTTGTGCATTCAGAAATGCTTTTCTGCACACCTTGGTTGTAACAAGTAGTTATTTGATTTACTGTTGCCTTTCTATCAGCTTGAACCACTCTGGCCATTCTCTGATATCAACAAGGCACTTTCACCAACAGAACTACTGCTCACTTGATGTTTTATCTTTTTTGGACCATGCTCTGTAAACCCTAGAGATGGTAGTGCATAAAAATCCCAGTAGATCAGCAGTTTCTGAAAGACCATCCCATCTGGCAACAACAACAATGCCACATTCAAAGTCACTTAAATCACCTTTCTTCTCTATTTTAACTTTGGTTTGGACTTCAGCAGAATGTCTTGCCCATGTCTACATGACTAAATGCACTGAGTTGCTGTCATGTGATTGGCTGATCAGATAATTATGTTCATGAGCAGTTAAATGGATCTAATAAAGTGGCTGGTGTGTGTACAGTGAGGGAATAAATTATTTGATCCTTTGCTGATTTTGTACATTTGCCCACTGACAAAGAAATGATCAGTCTATAATTTAAATAGTAGGTTTATTTGAACAGTGAGAGACAGAATAACAACAAAAAATCCAGAAAAAAAAACACATTTCAAAAAAGTTATAAATTGATTTGTATTTTAATGAGTGAAAATAAGTATCTGACCCCTTCGCAAAACATGACTAGGTACTAACCCTCGACTGGCATGACTGGCAAAACCCTTGTTGGCAATCACAGATGTCAGACGTTTCTTGTAGTTGGCCAACAGGTTTGCACACATATCAGGGGGGATTTTGTCCCACTCCTCTTTGCAGATCCTCTCCAAGTCTTTAAGGATTCGAGGCTGACATTTGGCAACTTGAACCTTCAGCTCCCTCCACAGGTTTTCTATGGGATTAAGGTCTGAAATACCCACTCCAGGACCTTAATGGGCTACTTTTTGAGCCACTCCTTTATTGCCTTGACTGTGTGTTTTGGGTTATTGTCATGCTGGAATACCCATGCACAACCCATTTTCAATGCCCTGACTGAAGGAAGCAGGTTCTCACACAAGATTTGACGATGCATGGCCCCGTTTATCATCCCTTTGAAGCGGTGCAGTTGCCCTGTCCCCTTAGCAGAATAATACACTCAAAGCATAATGTTTCCACTCAATATTTGAAGGTGGGGTGGGTGTTAGGGTCATAGGCAGCATTTCCCCTCCTCCAAACATGGCGAGTTGATGCCAAAAAGCTTGATTTTGTGCTCATCTGACCACAACACTTTCACCCTAGTCTCAGCCTCAGACGTCACGCCCACAGAACGTTGGCTAAACGTCTGATGCATATGGTACACTTAACTGGAAACACTTCAGGAATGTCGAAGTCGTCATCTGATTAGTTGAATTTGACCGGATTTACGGGATACGCGAGTGTCGCGTTTGCTTTCGGTCCTCCGGGAATCAAAGTGCAGACTGATTTACTCTGCATTTTGCTAAAAGGTGCTTATGCAGATGCGATTGTTGTTATACACTTTTGCGACGTTCGTGAACAAATTACTGACTTACTGCTTGTTCTCCCTCTTCTTATTTAACTGGTTATTTCAATGACTGACTTGCTGCACGCCAGTCTGTTGTTGAGGCATTTCCATGCACCGAAACGTGACGCTGAACGAAATTAACTGTGATTGGCTGTTTGACATGTCGGTCAAATGGCCTTATGGGCGGGCCTTGGCCAATTAAAGCTGCCATGAATTCCAGACCTTCAGCCGTCAGTCTGAAGGTCTGACTACGCGAGACTACTTTCACCCAGTTCTCCTCTGAATGATTAAGATGTTCACTGGCAAAATTCAGTCAGGCCTGTACATGTGCTTTCTTGAGCAGGGGGACCTTGTGGGTGCTGCAGGATTTCAGTCCTTGACGCCGTAGTGTGTTACCAATTGTTTTCTTGGTGACTATGGTCCCAGCTGCCTTGAGATCAATGGCAAGATCCTCCTGTGTAGTTCTGGGCTGATTCCTCACCGTTCTCATAATCATTGAAACTCCTCAAGGTGAGATCTTGCATGGAGCCCCAGACTAAGGTAGATAGACAGTTATTTTGCGTTTCTTCCATTTGCGAATTATTGCACCAACTGCTGTCACCTTTTCACCAAGCTGCTTGGCGATGGTCTTGTAGCCCATTCCAGCCTTGTGTAGGTCTACAGTCTTGTCCCTGACATCCTTGGACAGCTATTTGGTCTTGGCCATGGTGGAGAGTTTGGAATCTGATTGATTGATTGCTTTTGTGGACAGGTGTCTTTTATACAGGTAACAAACTGAGATTAAGAGCACTCACTTTAAGAGAGTGCTCCTAATCTCAGCTCATTACCTGTATAAAAGATACTTTGGAGGCAGAAATCTTGCTGACTGATAGGGGATCAAATACTTTTTTCACTTATTAAAATGCAAATCAATTTATAACTTTTTGAAATGTGTTTTTCTGGATTATTTTGTTGTTATTCTGTCTCTCACTGTTCAAATAAACGTACCATTAAAATTATAGACAGATCATTTCTTTGTCAGTGGGCAAACATACAAAATCAAAATCAGGGGATCAAATATTTTTTCCACTCATGAATATCAAGTGGATGTCTAATAAATTATATTTGAAAACAAAATTACATTTTATAACAAAATAACTTACAATGTCTACATTTTTCCTTATAATTGTGACTTTACTTTTACTTTATTAAATGTAACAGTGTGACTATTTCTTATTTGAAACTTTCTTTCTTTGTTTTACTTTCATAAGTATAAATGGTAATTGTGAAAAATATGTATAAAATGCTACGCTTGATTTGCTTGGTGATAAAAATAAAGCAATTAATGATAGACCATGTGATTTATTTTTAGATCTTCCAGTAATGAATCACCTGTTTGAAAAGGGAAGTCATTAAAACCATCATGCCAGTTCTGATTTTACATCATCCTGAATCCGGCACAACCTAAAATTATTTTGAGAAGTATTTCATGAAGTTTTCCTTTGTAGGATATTCCTAGATACTTTCTGCTGTCTTTCTGACAGGCCCTAAAAGTGTCACACTGTTCTTGAGTGTCAGACTTTCTCAATGCGAGTTTCAGACTTTTTGTTGACAGTTTGACGCAGGTTTGCACTGATGTGGTTTGACTCGGATAACATTGCTAAGCATTTCCTCTCCCTGTCCGCTCTACATCTTTCTAATCATTAGAGTCACCGCACTCTCGATATGCCACCGCTCGCCAGACATTCAGATGCTGATGTTGTGCCTTTGTTTGCAGGATCTTCGGTCATGTCAGTCACCGCTCAGAATGGCAGCTGGTAAAGATAGACTTCAGGTCTATCTTTAACAGAAGATGCATCGAGTCTGACTATGTGCCGTGGGATTTACATGACCAGGTGAGAAGTGACTTTATTATTTTAACATCTGAATATTTGCCTAAATCCTTGTTTCACACAGTGTTGCATATTGACCTCTTTAAAGAAGAAAGAAAGTGCATAATTCATAAATATAAATTATGAATATATGTGACCCTGGACCACAAAACCAGTCTTAAGTAGCACGGGTATATTTGTAGCAATAGCCAAAAATTCATTGTATGGGTCAAAATTATTTTTCTTTTATGACAAATCTTTAGGATATTAAGTAAAGATCATGTTCCAAGAAGATATTTAGTAAATTTCCTACCGTAAATATATCAAAACTTAATTTGTGATTAGTATGCATTGCTAATAACTTCATTTGGACAACTTTAAAGGCGATTTTCTCAATATTTTGATTTTTTTGCACTTTCAGGTTCAGCCAAATATTGTCCTATTCTGACAAACCATACATCAATTTAAAGCTTATTTATTCATAAATGTATATAATGTCTAAATCTAAATCTATAAAACCAGGGTCACATATAATTTAACAAATATAAAAACATCACATTTTCACAAACTTTCCAATATTACTAGTATAAATAATAATAAAATTACTTAAATGTTTTTTTTTAATATTATATTTTGTTAAATTAGCCATGTTTTTTTAATAGAATCAGCGTTATTATATTAAGATCCTATTATAGTTTTTATTAATTTTTTGAATTAGTTTTTGCTTTCATAATATTTAAATTAAATTAATTTTAATTTTAAATAAAGTTTTAGTAACTCATAGTTTTGTCATATATTTTTAAACATGTCTTCAGTTTTTAATATTTTTTTTTATTTAGTTAGTTTTAGTATTAGTTAAACAAGTTAAACTGAATACAAATGAGAAATGTTGCCTTGGCACTAGCTAAAAACATAAGTTGTATTGTATATTATAAGTTTTATATATATATTCGTTTTTAATGTTTAGGATTGTTTTTTTAATTTGTTTTGTTTTCATATTTTCTGTTTTCATTTTAAATATGAATAACATTTTAGTAACTTTGTTGTGTTTTGTCATTTTTATTATTATTTTTAAAATAAGTCTATTCAGTTTTTATTCATTTTTATTAATTTTGTTTTAGTTAAACAAGGTAAACTAAATAAAAATAAGAAATGTTGCCTTGGCACTAGCTAAAAATAATAAACTAAATTTTATATATATTTATATATATTTTATATATTTTTTATATATATGTTTTGTTTTTAATGTTTAGGTTTATTTAAATTAGTTTTTGCTTTCATATTTTCATGTTTTCATTTCAAATTTAAATAAAGTTTTAGTAACTTTGTTTTTGTTTTGCCTTCCTATATATATATATATATATATATATAATTTTATGTCTGTTCAGTTATTAGTATTATTTTTTGTGAAAAATGAGAAATGTTGCCTTGGCACTAGCTAAAAAATATATTTTTTTAAATATGTGTTTTGTTTTAAATGTTTATTTTTGTATTAGTTTTTGCTTTTATATTTAATGTTTTCGTAACTGTGTTGTGTTTTTGTCTTTTTTAAAAATATGTCTGTTCAGTTGTTATTAATTTAAATTTATTTTGTTTTAGTTTTAATTAAACAGGTTAAACTAAATAAAAATTAGACTTTTTTAAACATAGTTTTTGTTTTTAAAAAGGTTTTTATATATTGTTTCAGTTAACTGTTTTATTACTATTTAAAGTAAAAAAATATATATATTAATGAATTAAGTAATGAATTTTGACAAAAGCTTAAACCTTTGGTCCGACTTGTGTTTAATTGAAGAATAAGGATAAAAATAACAATAAGAATAATTGTGTAAATGAATGAATTAATTTAAAAAGGTAACACTTTACAATAAGGTGTCATTTTTTTAACATTGTTTAATGTTAATTGAAGAATACTATAAGCATAAGAATAATTGCATAAATTAAAAAAAAAAAAATTAATAAAAAATGGTAACTCTTTACAATAAGGTGTACTTTGTTAACAGCTAATTTGTTAAGAATAGAATAAAAATAAGAATGAGAAGAATAACTGCATAAATTAAAATAATAATAAAAAAATTATTCAAATTATTGTAAGAATTATGTAATGTTATGTAATAAAAATACATTCATTGTTTGTTGATGTTAGTCCACAGTGCATTAACAAATAATAACAAACAATTAACAAACACAACTTGTGATTTTAATAATGCATTAGTAAATGCTGAAATGAACTAAAAATAATACATGCTGTAGAATTTGTTAATTATTAATTCATGTTAACTAATGTTGTTAATTATTGTTAACTAATGAACCTTATTGTAAAGTATTACCAAAACGACAATATGACCTATTAATGGAAAGGTCAAAAAACAATTCATCATATTGAACATATAATCTTAAGTCTTCAGTTTGCAAACTGTAATGTGTGTTACTGTCGTCAACAACGAACAAGTTCTTAACATTGATTAAAGGTACAAGGGTAGTATTATCCAGTAAAAAAAAAGTTCCCTCAGGCTTGTGACAATCGCACAACCTCTATAAGCGAATCTCCCCATCTTAATGTCATTAATGTCCTCCACTCAGCTTCTATACTACATCTCAAACCTTAAAATTAAGGAAGCCCCATAAAGTCTCGATCAGATACCTTTCTGCTTTGTCTAGTCTTTCCAGCATAATAAACCTTCCAGTGAGGCCTGATGCTTTAGATTGCACTAAAGAGTGTGCCGCATTGGCTCTTTCTAACCGGCCCTGACATGCTTTCCCAGGGTCCGCTGCCGAAACTATATTTGAACAGATAGAATAATATATATCCCAGAAGTCGAGCCAGAAGCCAAGTGTCCTCTCACAGGGGGATAATAGATGTACGTTTATTACTTGTAAGGACATGGCAGTAGACTGTCCTACTTTAATCTAAAGCCTTGTGGTACTTTCTATTTCTGTGACGAACTTTGAGAAGCTGAAGCAGACAACAGAAATCGAAGAATGACAGAACAACGTCAAAGTTTGGATGGTTAAAAGCCAGCTTTTGGCCTGTAGACTACAGTACTATGCCGATGAGATCAAGCCATTCGGTGTCTGTCAGGATCGTCCCGTGCTGGAGGGCTTTGTTGCTCCGCTCTGCACCAGTTAGTCTGATAAATATGAATTGCAGAAAAAGAGGACATGACCAGCAGTGGACCGCAGCTGTAACTTTTCTCCCATTCAGCTAGCACAAATCCGAAATAAAACTGCAGTATTTGGAGCACTAATTTGAATTTTGTTAACAAAAGGCGTTACATGAAATGTGAGCGAGAGGCCTAGATGCCTCAAACCTTTCACAACATGAACCCCACAGAGTTCGGATGTGAGATATGAAATATAAAACAACTGAGCACAATGAGTGGAAACATTTTTTTCTCTCTCTTTCCTATTTTCCAGTCTCTTATTTTTTTCTAAATTCAGGGTGATGCGCACATGCTTCGTTGTTATGAATTATTCATGTGAGAACTGAAATAAACCTGAATGAGAACACCATATGCCAACTTTATTGTTAAAAAATATTTGTGTGTGTTTGTGTGTGTGTATGCATGTATGCATATGTTGAAATCCTGCTTATAGGGTGAACGCTGCCTCATGGGAGTCAAAAGAGTCTACCGAAAGCTGAAAGCCATAGCGAGGTGTGTTATGGGTAAAACTTACTCTGTCACGATGATGTCCGAACCATGTGACTGCACTGCGTCCGACTTTGAGTGGTAAGCAAACAAGTATTTTTCTTGTAAGATTTAAGCTTTAAAACTTATTGTACTGCAGAATAAACATTAGTATGCAAGTATGAAAAAAACAGAACATTTTTTTAGATTTTTACTGTATTGATTTTTTTAAGATCTGATATATACGTATATACTACATTTACTAATCAAAAGTTTTCAGTCAGTAAGGTTTATTTTATTTTATTTAAGGACACATTTTAATTCGGCCAGAATCAAAAGTGATCATTTAATTTAAAATAAGTAATCTATATTCAATTTATATTCAATAATCCTAAAAAAAACAGCTCCCACAAAAATTAAGCTGTTCTCAACATTTTATTTTAATTTATTTATTTATTTATTTTATTTTATTTTATTTTATTTTATTTTATTTTATTTTATTTTATTTTATTTTATTTATTTTATTTTATTTTATTTTATTTTATTTTATTTTATTTATTTTATTTTATTTTGGACACATTAATTTAGCCAGAATGTATTTATTTTAAAAAAAAGAGCCTTCACAAAAAGTAAGCTATTTTATTTTATTTTATTTTAGCCATCAAAAGTGACAGTAAAGACATTTGTAATTTTATCATTAAATTTAAAATAACTGCTGTTCTTTTGAACTTTCTATTCAATACATATTCCTAAAAAAAACACACAAAATTAAGCTGTTCTCAAAGTTTTACTATTTTATTTTATTTTATTTCATTTTGGACACATTGATTTAGCCAGAATGCATTTAATTGAAATTTAATTGATAAAAAAAAAACAGCCTTCACAAAAGTAAGATTTTTTTTATCTTTTACTATTATTTTATTTTTTATTATTATTATTATTTTTTTTTTATTATTTTAGCCATCAAAAGAGACATTTGTAATTTTATCATTCAGTTTAAAATAACTGCTGTTTTTTTTTTACCTTTCTATTCAATACATATTCCTAAAAAAAACACACAAAATTAAGCTGTTCTCAACATTTTACTATTTTATTTTATTTTATTTATTTTAAGGAGGGCACATTAATTTAGCTAGAATGGATTTAATTGAAATTTAATTGATAAAAAAAAAAAAAAACGCTATTTTTTTTTACCTTTTACTATTTTATTTTATTTATTTTTTATTGAGGACAGCCTTCACAAAAATGAAACTGTTTTCAACATTTAACTATTTTATGTATTTACTTATTTATTTTTTGAGGACACATTGGATTTGTGCCAGAAAAGCCAGAATGGATTTGATTGAAAATTAATTGATTTAAAAAAAAGCTTTTTTTCAATGTTTTTATTTTATTTTAATGCAGTCAGAATGCATTTAAGTGATTAGTAAAGACATTTGTAACGTTTTTTTATTTTATTTAAAATAACTGCTGTTCTTTTGAACTTTCTATTCTTTAAAAAAAATCTTAAAAAATGCTGTTTTCAATGTTTTATTTAATTTTCTATGTCCAATAAAAGTATAGAGACTTCTTCCAAAAACTAAAACATCTACCTCAAACTTTTGAATGGTAGTGCATGTGAACAATTGTCTCTAAAGAAATTACTGAAGAAATATCAAAGACAAAGTTGATACTTAAATGAAACATGACTGAGAACTCCAGTCGCTTGAGCTGTAAAAGAGCAACTTTTGACCAAACAAATTTTCTTCTGAATAGTACTGCAGCCAATGTCTTGTCAAGACAATTGAAAGACAGAATGAGGGCTTGTGAATTAAGTTGTGGCCAGTTCTCACCAGATTAGCATTTCCAGAAGAGTTACAGGACTTCTCTTAAAGAACTTTGCTAAGTGCAAACTAGTCAAGCTGTGTAAAGACAGCTAAATGGAGACAGACGTGTGTTACTTCTTGAAAACCGCAGCTCCTCAATAGTACTGTTCTCTCCATCTGTCACCTCCCTCTCTTCTGTAGTATTTCACGCCCCATGCTTTGTGGCTTAAAGCCTCCATTTGTATTCCTAACACTCTTTTCTTGTCATGTAAATGTGGCCTCTCCCCTCATTTTCCCCAGAATTATCAAAGTTATTAATTTCACTGTTCTGGAAAGTTCCACATTTGCAGTCCCCTTGAGGCCATACCGAACAAAGTGTGAAAGTTGTTAATCAGGGACTGAAATGCTGTGCGTTTACCAACACAAGCCGGCTACATCTGTGTAGCTTGTCATGCTAATTAGCCTCATTTGTTTTCTTGATCGGGGTGTTGAGTTGCATTGTAGGACTTACAACTTTGGTTTGGGTTGTCTGACAGTTAGGCCTAAAAATATAGTAATATATGATAATGTACTTAATGTCAAACTTGAGTGTTTTTCTGCTGTCATGCCTTTGAATACCAATATATGCCTATTTTATCTCTAGGTCATGACAGATGCTTGCATTTTAACTGCTGGCTACCATACATTTTTTATAAATCATTAGAAAATAAAAAGTATATGACTGAAAAGAAAGACTGAATCTTAAAAGCATGTAATGATCATAGTTATTATGATTAAAATGTCGAGCTACATACTTTTCTTGACTTACCAATACGGGTAAAAAAGATCTAACCCATTTCAATAATTATAATGTGGGTAACACTTCGACCTTTCTCTTTAAATACATATTATTCCTGACAGCTAAGATAATTATGTCCATATAAAGGTGAGAATTATTCAGTTATGTTAATCATAGCGAGTAAGACTGGCATTCTCACTTCTTGTAATAATTTCAATATTTTTATAGATTTATTAAAGCTTTCTCAGTGTTTTAAAATGTATTTATTCATTTTTGTAGTGAAGCTGGTAGTAGACGGTGAGTTATGAAAGATAAAAGACAAATGTTATAATGGACTCTAGTAATAATGAACAAAAGATGACTTAAAGAGGTCATGAGTTGCTTTGTTTTATTATTTTGTATATTGTTCTCTGAGGTCCACTTATAATGTTATCCAGATTTTTACATGAAAAACATCATAATTAAGAAGTAATAGGCTATTTTCTGTCCTGTTTTTAACCGTCTCACTCTGTTTGATTAACTCAGAAGTAAACCCCCACTGATATGATTGGCTAATAGTTATGTATGTTTGACAGCCTACATCCTTTATAGATGGACGCTGCTGTAATTTAGGTCAAAAACGGATACCTGCTCAGGTCCAGACTCTGATCTGTAATAGCAGACAAAGCAATAGTGAGCAATTGCATACTAAAAACAGTTACTCACACTTGTGTGGTGCAACATTATTGTCAGATTCAATATAGTCGGCATTGCATCATCTTTTAGTTTCAATCTTTCTGAATCCTGTGTCAAATTACGTCTTGCTTCTAAACGAATGTGTGGTAAAATGAGGTGAACAAAGGATCAAATTCTCATTGACTCGGTCAGGAACTAAATTAAAATAAATTAAATCACTCTTTCCTAACATTGGGATCAGAAGGAAGGTAATGCAAAGAATGTTTTTTCACAACTTGCCACTCTGTAGCATCTCTGTTGTCTTTGTAGCCATCTTTATCATTTAGTTTCTGCTTAGACTTGCGTTTACCTCTCTCTCATTATTACACTACACGCATGAAACGGTGAGTGGGGCTAAAGAGGCAGCGATGTAGAAGCAGGCGTTGATCATCTTCTGTGGAAGCGGTGTTTATCCACACTATTATGTCATAAAGTGTCACATTCCACAACCTCAAAAAAATCGTCTTAGCAGATTGACTTAGACTAACAAGAAAGTTTTGAGTTCTGACACTTACAGGATGTTGTTATAGTGCAATGACATCTTATATGTCAAAAGATTATAGAAATGTTGATTTCTCAGTTTATGACCCCTTTAAGACAAAGTCTAGAATTGAGAACTGATAGCTGTTCGCACCATGTTTTTTTTTCTTCCCCCCAGTGATTATGGCTTTGAGAGAAGGGCTGATGGGAAATGTACTCCAGCATTCTGGTTCCTCCCCTCCTCCATGTCTCGGACCTGTACTACAGAACACACCTTCCTCAATAGCACTGGGTGAGAAAACAATTGACACATGCATCTGACTATTTAAAGTGATTTACACATGCTGAAATGTTCCTGAACAACAATTGGTTTATAGGAATGTTTTTAAGAAATATGTATATTTTCTTTATGTAGTTACATTTGTGAAATTTTTCACTTGCATAAATACATTTGAAGTCAAAAGTTTACATACACCTTGCAGAATCTGCAGAATGTTCATTATTTTACCAAAATAAAAGGGATCATACAAAATGCATATTTAATACTGACCTGAATAAGATATTTCACATACGTTTGCATATAGTCCACAGGAGAAAATAATAGTTAAAAGTTAACATACACTTGATTCTTAATACTGTGTTGTTACCTTTTTTTGTGATAGTTGTTCATGAGTTCCTTGTTTGTTCTGAACAGTTAAACTGACTGCTGTTCTTCAGAAAAATCTATTAGGTCCCACAAATTCTTTGTTTTTTCAGCATTTTTGTGTATTTTAACCCTTTCCAACAATGTCTGTATTATTTTATGATCTATCTTTTCACACTAAGGACAACTGAGGAACTCATTTGCAACTATTACAGAAGGTTCAAACACTCACTGATGCTTCAGAAGGAAACACGATGCATAAAGAGCTGGAGGTGTAAACTTGAAGACGTGTACATTTTTCTTATTTTGCCTAAATATAATATGTTTATCATTTAGTACTTCCCTTCAGAAGCTACAGACGATACTTACATGTTTCTTAGAAGACAAAATAAGTTAAATTTACCCTGATCTTCAAATTCAAGAATAAGAAAAGTGTACAAATCCTTATTCTGTTCAAAAGTTTACACTCCCAGCTTTTCATGCATTGTGTTTCTTCAGCACAAGCATCAGTGAGTATTTGAACATTCTGTAATAGTTGTACATGAGTCCCTCAGTTGTCCTCAGTGTGAAAAGATGGATCTCAAAATCATACAGTCATTGTTGGAAAGGGACCTGAAGATTTTTTTCTGAAGAACAGCGGGCAGTTTAACTGTTCAGGACAAACACGGGACTCATGAACAACTATCACTAAAGAAAAAAAAAAAAAAAAAACACAGCTGTGGATCAACTCAGAGTAACCACTCAGTATTAAGAATCAGGGTCATTTTTATAAATTCAACGATTATTTTCTCTTGTGGACTATATGTAAACGTCTTTTATGTGAAATATCTTATTCATGTCAATACTAAATAAAAAAATAATGTGCATATTGTATGATCCCTCTTATTTTAGTAAAATAATTAACATTTAGCAGATTCTGCAAAGTGTATGTAAACTTTTGGCTTCAACTGTAAATACTGTTCAAGTACTTGTTTTATAGGTTTACAGCAGGTTTATAAATGTGTTTTATTTGAATGTGTGTTATGCACCTGTGTGTGTGCAGGTACAGAAAGGTGGTGTCTAATAACTGCACCGGTGGGGTGATGGAGCAGTACACGGCTCGTAGACAGCTGTGCCCAAGCCAGGCCCCCCGCGGCCTCCACTTAGTGACCAGCGAAGGGAAGCTAACCGCTACTCTTGCCAGCAACGTCACCTTCCTCGTATTCCTGGAGGAGGTATAGAAAGATTCAGTGTTTTCTGCACTGCTTTTCAGTGACAAATTCATATATTATCATTTAGGGAATGTGAGTTTGCATTCTAGATTCATTAAAAGGATAGTTCACCCAAAAATTAAAATCCTGTCATTTATCACTCACCCTAATGTGATTCCTGCAAGACCTTCATTCATCTTCGGAACATGAATTAAGATATTTTTAATGAAATCCAAATGCTTTCTGACCCTGCATAAACAGGAACGCAGCTATGTTTAAGGCCCAGAAAGGTAGTAAGGACATTCTTAAAAAAGTCCATGTGACATCTGAGGTTTAACCTTAATTTTATGAAGCTATGAGAATACTTTTTGTGCATAAATATAACAAAAATATGACTTTTTTTAACGATATCCTTACTAACCTTCTGGGCCTTGAACATGGTAGTTGCATTGCTGTCTATGCAGGGTCAGAAAGCTCTCGTATTTCATCAAGAACATCTTAATTTATCTTCAGAAGATGAATAAAGGTGAAGTTGAATTTTCATTTTTGGGTGAACTGTCCCTTTAATCCTACCCCATACCTAAGCGTAACTACCTTACTAACTATTAATAACCAGCAAATTAGGGATTAACCGAGGCAAAACTCATAGTAGTTAGTTAATAGTGAGAACTGGTCCCATAAATTAGCCATTGTAAGCTGGGAAATCATGAGAGACCATCTTGCCTGCACAAGAGCAATGATTTCCCATGGTAGATGAGCGCTCTGGGAGAGACAAGACATCCTCCAAAGCAGATGAACTGACAGCTGAATGAATCGTACACACAGCTTTGCCAGTATCGTAGTCAGAAACAGTTTTGCTTTCTGCCTGAAAAGAGAGGAAATTCACAGATATTACAGGAAGTTCTTTGACTAAAGAACATTTGTTCACCAGCCTGCTTGTGTTTTTTTAGCTAGACTCAATGATGTTTTATGTTATCCTTTTTTTCTCAGGGTGATGGATCGAAAACCAGCATCACGGTAGATTTCGGAGACGGAAATGCTTTCACCTACTCCAACGTGAGCTCTATCGAGGACGGCATTAAACACATCTACAAGAACGTGGGAATCTACCGAGTGTCAGCCACGGCGGAGAACAGTCTGGGCTCTGAAACGGTGCTCCTCTTCCTACACATTACGTGTAAGCCAATACGTGGGAGGGCGGGTAACAATATGCATAATACAGACAGCCATATCGTATTCTGATTTTATATCCTTAATGTATTTTAAGGACCCACTGGGTCTGAGCACTCTGAACTCATTTATGCTTTATTGACCAGAAAAATCTCATTTGGCCTTGGTCGTATTGCACTCCACATTAAGCAGTCTAGATTTCAAGCTTATAGTCTCTAACTGGACCACGAGATTGGAATCATCCCTCTTAGTTATTGCCAACAGACACTTTGGTGTATGATGAAAGTTCTGAGGACCCAAAATATCATCCAGGTCTGATGAACTTTACTTCATGTAACTTTTAATGAATAAGTTACTTTTAGTAAATTAAAACAATATACAGCACAAACAGTCCAGTGAGTTTTCAAACAAATGATCCTTTGGACACTCCTGAGATTTCATACGACTATAAGTAGTACACATCACATTACTTGGTTTTATATATAATGAATCATAACTATACTACACCACCTGTACAGTCTGATTGTCAAACGAATGTCTCTAATGAATCAGTTCTTTTTTTAGGTAAATTAAAACCATGCAGTGTGAATCCAACCGATTTCCAAACAAATTACTCTTTTGAAGAATTCTTTTAAGTGAATCAAACACAAACAGTTTACAGTTTACTCGTATGTTGCTCATAAAACTCTTGAGACTTCACACAACTATAAGTAAATATATTTACGAGTTTAATTCAAGGATGTTTTTGAGTCTTATTACACAAATATTTAAAACATTTTATTCTAATTCTGAATCAGTGAATCATAAACATACAGCACAACCTGTATAGTCTAATTGCCAAACGGATGTCTCTAATGAATCAATTCTTTTAAGTAAATTAAAACCATACAGTATAAACAGCATAATCCAACCGATTTCCTTGACTCATTTGAATGGTTCTTTTAAGTGAATCAAACACAAACAGTCTATAGTTTACTCTTATGTTGCTTATAAAACTCCTGAGACTTCACCTGAGACTAGTACACGCATTATGAGTAGTATAAAAAAAAAAAAAAATGAATTATGCTGTTTTTTTTTTTTTCCTTGTGTAATATTGTTTTTTAAAAATATATTCAAAAGTTTAATTCAAGGAAGTTTTGGAGTCTTATTACATAACTTTTTGGAATATTTGTTGACTCGGTTCTGTTTAGTGAATCATAAACACACAGCACAACCTGTATAGTCTGATTGCTAAACAAGTGAGTCTAATGAATCGATTATTTTAGTTAAATTAAAACCATACAGTGTGAACAGTGTAATCCAAATGATTTTCAAACAAATGACTCTTTTGAACAATTATTTATTATTTAATTATTGAATCAAGCACAAACAGTTTACAGTTTACTGTTATGTTGCTCAAAAAACTCCTGAGACTTCATATGCCTATAAGTAGTATACATTATGAGTAGTATTTTTCAAAATTAAATGAATTATGCTTTTTTTCTTGTTTAATATTGTTGTTTAAAAGTATATTCAATAGCTTAATTCAAGGAATCATTACACAAATATTTGATTCTAAACAAATGACTCTTTTGAACAACTCCTTTAAAGGAGAACTCCGGTGTGATTTTGACCTAAAGTGTATTGAATCATGATACCGAGTGTAAACGTACCTTGCATATCTCATCTCGGTTTGTGTCCTGCTGTCCGAAATCTGGGGTCAGTTAGCCGATGCTCACAACAGGTTGTCAATGAGAGTCAACAGGGCATCGAAGATGCCATGTAAATAAATCACTGTTTTACGCCATTTACGAGGCACAAAGTAGCTCCACACTTCATTGGTAGACTTCCAAGGGCCCTGACATTTAAAATGAGACATTGAGAACTCAGAAAAAGCACCGGTAGTTTATTTACGAGAAGATTTATACAGACAGTAACTGCAAGTAGTTAAGCGATCGCCGCCATCTTGAATGTAGTCACGATAAGACGAGTGACGAGCAGGAAGGAAACTACAACCTGATAAGTTGAAAACCTGATAAGTTCCTTCCTGCTCGTCACTCGACTTATCGTGACTAAATTTAAGATGGCGGCGACCGGTCTGTTCCTGGTGGAAAATGTCTGTATAAATCTTATTGTAAATAAACTACCGGTGCTTTTTCTGAGTTCTCAATGTCTCGTTTTAAAGGAACACTCCACTTTTTTTGGAAATAGGCTCATTCTCCAACTCCCCCTGAGTTAATAAGTTGATTTTTACCGTTTTGAAATCCATTCAGCCGTTCTCCTGTTCTGGCGATCTCACTTTTAGCATAGCTTAGCATAAATCATTGAATCCTATTAGACCAGTAGCATCGCGTTCAAAAATGACCAACGAGTTTCGATATTTGTCCTATTTAAAACTTGACTCTTCTGTAGTTATATCGTGTACTAAGACCAGCGGAAATGTAAAGCTGCGGTTTTCTAGGCGGATAGGATTAGGAACTACACTCCCATTCCGGCGTAATAGTCAAGGAAGTTTGCTGCCGTAATATGACCGAAGCGGGCGCAGTAATATCACACAGCACATGTGGAAATGCTTACTTCCGTCAACATATCCAACGTGACCAACTGCATGCACAGGCAGCGTTCCTCGCCATGGAGACATTTGTGAGAGACGATTTAGAAGATATTTACTTTGGTGCAGATCCTGAACCGTATCAATTTGAACCAGAATTCACTGAAGCTGAGGGTTTGGAAAGAGGACTTGGATGCAATGCTGCATCCTGCAGTAGTAGATTTTTTTTTTCCGGTTTGACAAAATAAACTGGAAAAAACCTCACACGCCGAGAGTACCTAATGGCCAGCTGTCGCAAGAGTAAGTTATTCCTGCAACCACTACAATATATAATATAAAGATTTTGAATGCAAACTGTCAGTTTGCAGTTTCAGGCTTATATTTATGATGTACACTTTTACTCAAAACTCACTTTAAAACACCACCGACTGTTCGCAATAACTTTCTTTTGCAATCACACATGGAATTTGGTCATAGCAAATACTAAGCCAACTGTTCGCCGAAACCTAGTTGTCAGGGATTGCATTTCACAGGTAACGTTAGCCAACAATAGCCATTAGTCATGTTACACTTACATGCGATGCTCCTCGTTGTCCTGTCTGTAACGTTACTCTGAAGATTGTTGGGATCGCCGTGTCCTTTAGACGCCGTGCTGTAGTACCGGTAAAACTATCCAAATAGTCATCCGGTTGAAAATGCTCGGAGCAAACACGCCATTTCTAAATCGTTTCTAACGGTGTTTTGAGATCCATGTTGAGAGCAGCCAGCCATTGATTCATTAGTCAGAATTGCTTTTTTTTTCGTGGGAATTCTATGAAACATGGTAGTAGAGTACATCTTCGACTTACTATCACAGCCCCTTACAATGCACATAACCATAGCTAATCACACACAGGTAAATCCAGCCACTAACAATTTACCAGCTGCAACTCTGACAGCTGCAACAACCGGAATTACACAAACTTAGTGCCGGTCACATTGGAAGTTACCTAGCTGGGATCTAATTTCAGGCGCTGTGTGATATTAATGTGCCTGCTTCGGCCATGTTACGGCAGCAAACTTCCTTGACTATTACGCCGGAATGGGAGTGTAGTTCCTAATATTATCAGCCTAGAAAACCGCAGCTTTACATTTCCGCTGGTCTTAGTAGACGATATAACTACAAAAGAGTCACGTTTTAAATAGGACAAATATCGAAACTCGTTTGTCATTTTTGAACGTGATGCTACTGGTCTAATAGGATTCAATGATTTATGCTAAGCTATGCTAAAATTGATATCGCCAGAACAGGAGAACGGCTGAATGGATTTCAAAACGGTAAAAATCAACTTATTAACTCAGGGGGAGTTGGAGAATGAGCCTATTTCCAAAAAAAGTGGAGTGTTCCTTTAAATGTCAGGGCCCTTGGAAGTCTACCAATGAAGTGTGGAGCTACTTTGTGCATCGTAAATGGCGTAAAACGTCTAGGTTACGAAGGTAACCCTCGTTCCCCGAAGGAGGGAACGGAGACGTTACATTGAGATCCCAATGTAACGTCGAAGTGATTCGACTGAAGGGGTAACGTCTAGGTTACGAAGGTAACCCTCGTTCCCCGAAGGAGGGAACGGAGACGTTACATTGGGATCTCAATGTAACGTCGAAGTGATTCGACTGAAGGGGTAACAGTGATTTATTTACATGGCTTCTTCGATGCCCTGTTGACTCTCATTGACAACCTGTTGTGAGCATCGGCTAACTGACCCCAGATTTCGGACAGCTGGACACAAACCGAGATGAAATATGCAAGGTACGTTTACACTCGGTATCATGATTCAATACACTTTAGGTCAAAATCACACCGGAGTTCTCCTTTAAGTGAATCAAACTCAGACTGTTCACAGTTTTCTCCTATGTTGCTCATAAAACTCCTGAGACTTCATACGACTGTACCCAAGTAGTACACATTATGAACAGTATTTTATAAAAATAATTGAATTTTCCTGTTTAATATTGTTGTCTGAAAAGATATTCAGAACTTAAATTCAAGGAAGTTTTGGAGTTTTATTACACAGATATTTGGAATATTTGTTTCTAATTCTCTTGATTTTTCATGACAAAAAACACACAACATGCCTACATTGGTCCGATTCCATAATGATTGACTCTTATGACTCGGTTCTATTTAGTGAATCATAAACATGTAGCACAACCTGTATAGTCTGATTTTCTGTTTTTAATGAATCAATTCTTTTAAATAATCAAACCGATTTCCAAAAAAATGACTGTTTTGAACGATTCTTTTCAGTGAATCAAACACAAAAGGTTCACAGTTTTCTATTATGTTGACTTCATATGACTACAGGTAGTACACAGTAGTATTTCATAAAAAAAATCATAAATTATGCATATTTTTAATTATGCCCTGTTTAAGATTGTTGTTTAAAAAGTTGTTCAAGAGTTTAATTCAAATTTTAATTCAAATTCAAGTTTTGGAGTTTTTTTACACAAATATTTAGAATATTTGTTTCGAATTCTCTTGATTCTTTTTTGCGCAAAACACACAGCATGCCTACATTAGTCTGACTCCCTAATGATTGACTCTAATGAGTCGTTTCCATTTAGTGAATCATAAACAGCACAACCTGTATAGTTTCATCCAAACAAATGCCTCTTATGAGACGATTCTTTTGAGTAAATTAAAACCATGCAGTGTGAACAGTGTAATCAAACTTCTTTTAAATGAATCAAACACAGTTTAAATTGTTTTTTTCATAAAACTCCTGAGAATTGAGACTTTATACGACTATAAGTGCAAAACAGCATAGAACTGTTACGTTTGCTGTTAAGTTGCACTTAAAACTACTGAGACAAGTTAGAAGTCATTAACAAGCATCAATTTCAGATGTACTTGCCTCTTAATGTTTTCGAAGAAGAAAAAAAGTGTGGTTGGTCATTTCACATCTTGGTCAAATGGCCTGTTCCTGTCTATGTGGGTGGTTCTTGGCCAGAAAATGGATTAGACTTTATGCCAATAATCGAAAATTCTGGCTTTACAAACTTTTGAGCAGACAAACTCTATCCTCTTATGTAGCAATGAAGTTGGAACATGCTGTTTTAACACATTTTACGAGCAGATGGCTCGTTTTTGTAGCTTGTTTTTTTAGTCTGTGTTCGTGCTAGAGGAAGATCATTAAATATCAGCGTTTAACAGAGATTAACTAAGCAGTTTGATTCAAATGTTCGCCCTTTTTCTTATGTCCACCTACTCAGTGAACTTGCCACCCCCTGCTACATTCAGCCAGACAGATGCCTCTGCAGTGACATATTGATCAGGGAGACGGAACGCTTCCAATCTGTCAATCCTGTCGTGCCAGGCAAAGCAAATAGGGCCTCTGGAGCATGAGCTGAAATGCACATGCAGATGGCTCTACGTTCCTATGAGAAGTTTTTGTGAATGAATGAATACATTTTGGGATCATTAGGAGGATGTTTAGTTTGTGCTGTAACTTAAAGACATGCTCTTTTTTTGTCACCTTTGAAATAAAAGCACATTCCACCATAATTTGCTCATCTTTTATTACTTTTTTATGCTTACCAAGGGCTGCATGTTTTTGTTCAAAAATATAACAAAAACTGTTATATTGTGAAATATTATAACAAATTAAAATAACAGATTTCTATTTGTATATATTTTAAAATGTAATTTATTCCGGTGGAGCAAAGCTGGATTTTTAACATCATTACTGCAGGCTTTAGTGTCATTTTTGAACATTTAATGCACTTTCTTAATAAAAGCATTATTATTATTTAAAAAAAAGAAAAGAAACAAAAAACTTGACCTCAAACTTTTGAAAAAGTTCTGTTTTTATAACTTAATCATAGAAATAAATCAGTTATTATTTAATAATTATCTTAGGCTCACCAAGCGCTGAATGTATTTGTTCAAAAATACTTAAAAAAATAAATAAATAAAATAACTGCTTTCTATTTGAATATACTTAAAAATGTAATTTATTCCTGTGATACAAAGCTGAATTTTTAGCATCATTACTCCAGAATTCACGGTCACATGATCCTTCAGAAATCAATCTAATGTTGATTTGATGTTTAAGATTTAATTTAAAAAATATTTTAAAATGTACAAATATTTATAAAATATTTTGAAAACAGCATTTATTTGAAATATAAGTAATCTGTAAGATTATACATGTATTTACTGTAATTTTTTATACATTTAATGCACTTGCTAAATAAAAGTATTATTAAAAAAAGAAATGAAACAAAAACATGACCCCAAACTTTTGAAAAGTTCTGTTTTTATAACTTAATTATAAAAAAATAAATCGGTTATTATTTAATAAATATCTTAAGCTCACCAAGTATTCAAAAATACTGTTTAAAAAAAAGTAATATTGTGAAATATTATTGCAAATTAATATAACTGCTTTCTATTTGAATATATTTAAAAATTGTATTTATTTGTTGTGATGCAAAGCTGAATTTTCAGCATCATTACTCTAGTCTTTACTGTCATATGATCCCTCAGAAATCAATCTAATGTTGTTTTGTTGCTTGAGATTTTTTTAGATCAGTTTTGATAACATGCACAATATTTAAAGATTTTGAAATATTTATAAAATATTTTACAAACAGCATTTATTTGACATAGAAAAAATGTATAAGATTATGCATGTCTTTACTGTCATTTTTGATACATTTAATGCACTTGCTAAATAAAAGTATTATTAATTTAAAAAAAAAGAAAAAAAAACTTGACCCCAGACTTTTGAAAAGTTCAGTTACTATAATTAGTATAAATCAGTATATTAAAAATAAAAATATTTTAAAAACAGCATTTATTTGAAATATAAATTTTCTGGAACATTACACGGTTTTACTGTAACTGAATGACTGTAATGAAAATTACCGTTTTTATAACTTAGTTGTAGAGTAAATAAGTTATTATTTTATATTTGCTGTAATATTAGCAGTCGACTTATGCTCAAATAAAAATATTCTAAAAAAAAAAAAAATTAAATGTAAAAATCCTCCAAATATATTTTCATTGAGTTTCATCACTAAAATGAAACTTCACTGGTCTTTGACACAGCAGGTTTAAATGCGAGAAAGTGAACAAAATCTGAGAACTACCAAACCATCTTAAACTATTCAGAGTCAACCAACCCCACTTTTTCTTTTCTTTCTGTCTCGGCGCAGGTCAGCTGGAGTCTATTCACCTCTCTGCCCCTTTTGTCGCTGTGAAAAATAAAGAAGTCAATCTGACGGTGGTTCTCTCGCCAAGCCAAGTGGGAACGGTCACCTATATCTGGTGGCTTGGGAACAATTCTGAGGTATAGTCTTCATGTGGGACTCACTAGACACCTGTGCATGACTCTCAGTGTGTGTGTGTGTGTGTGTGTGTGTGTGTGTGTGTGTGTGTGTGTGTGTGTGTGTGTGTGTGTGTGTGTGTGTGTTTGTTTTTGTGACATATCAGGACACAAATTTGTGTAATAACATGGGGGTGACATAGGTATTACAAGGAGAGGGTGACTTATGAGGACATTACCCCATGTCCCCACTTTTCAAAAGGCTTATAAATCATACAGAATAAGTTTTTTTGAGAATGTAAAGATATGCACAGTCTCCTGTGAGGGCTAGGTTTAGGTGTAGGGTCAGTGTAGGGCAATAGCAAATATGGTTTGTACAGTATAAAATCAATAGAAGTCTATGGGAAGTCCCCACAATTCACAAAAACAAACCTGTGTGTGTGTGTGTGTGTGTGTGTGTGTGTGTGTGTGTGTGTGTGTGTGTGTGTGTGTGTGTGTGTGTGTGTGTGTGTGTGTGTGTGTGTGTGTGTGTGTGTGTGTTTGTGTGTGTTTGCCTCACCAAGTGCCATATAGAGTTGGCATCTTCACTGCAACCACGCTGACAGGGCATCCTCTAGAGAGTCTCTCTCACACTGTATTCACAGCCCGTGATCACGCTGGAGGGGAGTGTAGCGTTCACGTTCTCTCGAGAGGGAATCAGCGTTGTCACTGTACAGGTGTCCGCTGGGAATACCATCCTGCAAGACAGGAAAACCATCGCTGTCCACGGTGAGTTCTACACACAACAAGTAAACAGACTGCTAGGCATTGATGATAGCTTCATATATTAATAATAAGCTTTCTTAAAATAAGTTATGTTCTATGTTCTATGTTCTAAAACATTAACACTAAAGGTGATATATCATGAAAATCATGATGTGACAGCAGCTTTCTGTGTGTATTCTTCAGATGTGTCCGTTCAGAAAAACCCTATATAAGAAGTTTAAACTATTATGGTTCAAAATGCTAAATTTATTGCGATAGACATGATAATTAAAACCAAACAGATGTTTTTTAGCAGAGTATCTGAGGATATCCCTATTCTTAAAAATGGGATGGGAATCAGCAGCTCATTTTCATTTAAAGAGCCATGCACAAAAACGATGTGTTTCTGCTTTTACTCAAAATAGGCATTTTCAAAATTATATAATGAATTATTTCTGGATCTTTTGAGCTGAAACTTCATAGACAAAGTCTGGGGACACCTAAGACTTATATTAAATATTGAAAAAGGGATTGGTTTGATTCGTTTTGTATGACAGCGTTTTAGTACAACATTAAAAATTAAAAAAATAAAATGATGGGATTAAAGTCATCATTTTTGGAGAATAAAGTTGAAATGGTTTGGGAATAAAGTCGAAATGTTTTGAGAATTAAGTTGAAATTTCTAACATAAATTCTGAATATTTTGAGAATAAAGTCAAGATTCCAAGAATGAAGTTGAAATGTTTCGAGAATAAAGTCGAAATGTTTCAAGCATGAAGTTGAAATTTCGAGAATAAAGTCAAAATGTTTCGAGAATAAAGCTGAAATGTTTTAAGAATAAAGTCGAAATGTTTCTAGAATAAAGTGAATTTTTTTCAAGAATGAAGAATAAAGTCGAAATATCATAAGAATAAAGTTGAAATAATATATATATAAGAATAATTTGAAATATTTTGAGAAAGTCGAAAAGTTTTGAGAATGAAGTCAAAATGTTTCAAGAATAAAGTCAAAATTATGATTATATACTCGTATATTTCAAGAATAAAGTCGAAATTTCGAGAATGAAGATGAAATGTTTTGAGAATAAAGTCAGAATTTTTCAAGAATAAAGTAGAAATGTTTCGAGAATAAAGTCAAAATAGTAAGTCTAAATGTTTTGAGAATAAAGTCAAAGCTTTCGATAATGAATTTGAAATGTTTCGAGAATGAGAAATAAAGTCGAAATATCATAAGAATAAAGTCTAAATTATACATATAAGAATAAATTGCAATATTTTGAGAAAGTCATTTTTGCATTAGTCAAAAACTAATAATAATCGTAAGAATTTTTTTTTTTTGTAATTACAGAATACTTCAGATCTCATCTTCTTGCCTTTTCATCTAATCTTGATGATCACAACCCTGATGTGGCTGAATGGAGGCTTGATGTGAGTCGAGTCATTAAAACCTCTATGGTGCAGGTGAGTTCAAACCACTTTCCATTTAAAAAAAAAAATGAAAAATTGACTATTCACACAGCTGAAAATGTAGTCCTCTATTCAGTGACATTAAAGAACTCAACATATAATACTTCATTGCATATACAAACGTGAAGAGGCAATCATGTCTGTTTGCTTTGAGGTCATCTATATTTATACACTGATATACATATTCAAAATGTAAAGTCTCTCTTTTCCTTGAAGGATGTAACATACAGGTAGACATTTCTAAGAAAAAAGGAATTGATATTTCCCTTTTCACTTGAACATTCCCTCACTAAAGTCTGTCAGTGCTCTTTGAACAGTTTAAAAGTTTAAAAAGGGTGTGCAAAAATATTCATCATCTGATGTGACTCTAGGATACAGAATATGACTCATTTCTATCAAGAACAAAGACAAACTGCAAATGATTTTAGCAAACAATGATCGAGGTCTTCTAGGAATTTCCTCTATAGATCTTAAACACAAATAATGACAAAGAATGAATAAACCACTAATGAATGTGTTTCATAGAAAGGTGATGGCATTTGACATTTCAGGATGTGTTTTGAGCAGCGTAATATCAGCATAAAGGATTCAGTTTCGTATTCATGGAAGTAGTCATTAAAGCAAAAGCCTTTCAGAGAATCTCCATTACTTGTGCGCTACTTGAGCCAAGGAAACCTGTCAAGAGGGCATTATTATTATGCTTTTTCACTTTTTGAATTTTATTCAGTGTGTGGTGCGTATGTTTGGGCCTAAAAAAACATCTACAAAGTTACACACCTCAAAGTCCACTCCAAAGGGAAATATTTAGATTTTAAAAAATCCCTTTTCAAGAACTACAACGAGCAGCTCATTTGGACTACAGCGTTTGTTTTCAGGATGTTATGATGTCACAAAGCTCATTAGAATATCATTCAAATCAATCCCGCCTACGGAAAATCGAATCGTTGGCGGGTGGGGAGGGACGAGGTGGGGGATTAGCCTAAATGTAATGATGTAGCATGGACATCTGCTTCTGGGATGCTTCAGCGAGCCGCATGGAGGCTGGTATTAACACAAGCATTGACTAAAGTGGCCGCAAACTCCTCCGATCGCCGTGTGAGAGCCACGCTGTTGACGTGTATGGTATAGAGGGTCGAATCACATGCAGAGCCGTTGCTGATGTAAACACAAGCATTGACTAGAGCAGGGGTGCCCAGCCCTGTTCCTGGAGATCTCCCATCCTACAAAATTCAGTAGTGGGATTCCATAGTGCCATCACTTTGCAATGTCGCAATGACATTATGATACAATGCTAGTTTTCTCAAATGAAACGGTAAAATTCACAGGAAGTGACACAGCAGCTCTGGAGATTGAATTTATCTGTTCATGTGAGACGCAAAGGCTTCAGTATGTTTGTAGTAAACAAAACCGTGTCTCCGCCATTCATACATACAGAGGCAAACGGACATTTTGCATTTCAGTATTCACAGACACTAGTCTAGATTAGAATAAAGTGACAGACCAACTTTTGATCTATTCATCCAAAAATCTATGACTTCTGTGGCATATCGTGCTACAGAGTACATAAAAACCTCCTGTAGCGAGCCGATGTGTTTTTGTAAGAAAAATATCCATATTTAAAACGTAAGAATCATTTTAATCTAGCTTGTGCTAACAGTTGAACACGGAACTTGCTGCTTTGGGAAGGGGCATGGCAAGACTGAAAAGCCGTCTAAGCTGAGGGACTGCAAACCAATCACAACACATTTCGTCAAGTCAAGTCAAGTCACCTTTATTTATATAGCGCTTTTAACAATACAGATTATGTCAAAGCAACTGCACAGTATTTAATAGCACAATACTGTGTAACGCATTATTGTAAACAATCAATTTTCAGTTAAAGGCAGTTTAGTCTCGCGTAGCCAGACCTTCAGACTGACGGCTGAAGGTCTGGAATTCATGGAAGCTTTAGTTGGCCAAGGCCCGCCCATAAGACCGTTTGATCGACATGTCAAACAACCAATCACAGTTCGTTTCGTTCAGTGTCACGTGTCTGCATAAGCACCTTTTAGCAAAACGCTGAATTAATCAGTCTGCGCTTTGTTTCCCGGCGGACCGAATATAAACGCGACACTCGCGTCTCCTGGAAATCCGGTCAAATTCAACGAATCAGATGACGACTTCGACATTCCTGAAGTGTTTCCAGTTAAGTGTACCATATGCATCAGATGTTTAGCCAACGTTCCGTTGGCGTGACGTCTGAGGCTGAGACTAAAGGCAGTTCATCAATGAATGTTCAGTTCAGTTCAAATAGTATACGATATCGCTGGAAGGTGTCCCCAACTAAGCAAGCCAGAGGCGACAGCGGCAAGGAACCAAGCATGAGAGCATGTTCTAGTGCACCCCAAAACAAAATAAAGACTTTTTAAAAGAGCATAATAGAACCCCTTTAAGATGTTCAGAGTCAGAAAAATACATTTCAGGTATAAAACGTGTACTCGGGTAGCTTTGTTTGGTTTTCACAATTCACTCTTTGCTTGAAGAACTTAAGTTGACACACTTGTGAAATTGGCTTCCAGATTCGCCTTTACTGATGGACGGAAAACACCAGCGTGACAGGAAAAGCTTTGCGAATATTCAAACATATGGCGTGACAGACCGAAATAATCATCAGTGTTCTCCTGCACTTCTCCAATGGCATTTTCAAGAGGCCCGTTATAACTGAACATGGAGACTTTCTTTATGGATGTTTATGGATAATGACACTTGAGAATAACGGTTCTCATGTGAGCCATATGCGTGTTCTGCTCTAGTTGGTTAGTGGTAATGTGTGTAATGAGTTTTGCGCTGGGCATATGGACAGGAACGAGGTGGACGTTGTGACCTTGTAACGTGAAACAAGGAGAATCTTATATATTTATATTATGTCTGAAAGGCATAGTTCACACAAATATAAAAATTCAGGATATTTACTCATCCTCATTTTGTTTCAAATTTGTACCATTTTTTTTTTGTCTGTGGAACACAGAAGGAGAATTGCTGAAGAATTGATTTGTTGCAAGATTGGAAACCAATGAAGTGTGGCACAATGTCAAATCGGGTTCAACCCATCTAGAAGACATGAGGGAGTAAATGATGCTGAAATGTTAATTTTTGAACTAAACCTTTAAATGCATCACAGCTGTGATGGACTGTGTAATTGAGGCATTCCTGAGACAGTAAACAGCATATACTATTTTATTATATTATTTTAAATTGTATATGCATTTTACAATATTTTTATATTTATATCAGTGACCATTTGAAATGTTAATATATGCACAATATTTTTTTTCTTCATTTATTTGATCAAAATACAGTAACACTTTACAATTTTTCTATTTTAATAAAAATGTATTTAATCCAGCAGCCATTAATCCATTAATCTATATTGTCACACAATCTATCCGAAATCATTCTAATATGCTGATTTGTAACATCTCTTGTTTTTATTAATGTTGTGCTGCTTGATATGTTTGTCAAAACTGTGATAATTTTCCCCCAGAATTCTTTCATGAATAGAAAGTTCAAAAGAACAGAATTTATTAGAAATCCTTATTAATATTATAAATATTTACTGTCACTTTTGATCAATTTAATGCATCCTTGCTGAATAAAAGTATTAAAATCTGTATAATAATAATACTACGTTAAAATTCATAAAAGGAATGACATTATTGAACTACTAATATCTGTATAATAATAATAAATATTAAAATTCACAAAAGAAACAACATTATTGAACTATTTTTTAGATGTCTCTTATGCTGCAAGTATTTAATAAAAAATACAAAAATAAAAACAGCAATATTGTAAATTATTTTATTTTATTAAAATGTATTCCTGTGATGCGAAACTGAATTTACAGCAGCCATTAATCAATTAATCTTTGTGTTACATGATCCATCATTCGAATCATTCTAATACGATGATTTTTTACATTTGTTATAATTAATGTTGTGCTGTTTAATATTTTTGTCAAAACTGTTTTTTTTTTCAGAATTGTTTTGATGAATAGAAAGTTTATTTTAAATCTTTCGTAAAATTATAAATATTTTCTGTCACGTTTGAACAATTTAATGCATCCTTGCTAAATAAAAGTATTAATATCTGTATAACAATAATAATTGTAATAATAATAATTCATAAAAAAACATTATTGAAAAATATTTAAAAATTATTATTGAAAAATACATTGTCTTTGTTTTGTATGTTCTTAGGCTGCATTTATTTGATCAAAAATGCTGTAAACTGTGACTTTTTTCCTCAGAATTCTTCAATGAATAGAAAGTTGAAAAGAACAAAATTTATTTCTAAATATTTTTAATATTCTAAAGCTGTACTGTCACTTTTGATCAATTTATTGCATTCTTGCTGAATAAAATTATTAATATCTGTATAATAATAACAATAATAATAATAGTAATTAATAAAAAAACATTATTTAAAAAAACTGCCAATCTCAAAATAATATTAGAGTTATATGTCGTTTTAAAGTCTATTATCTATTATCTAAAAATGTAATAAAAACAGTAATTTTGTAAATTATTATTATAGCTTGGTCGTGCAGCTAAATATTTTTATTTTTTTTTGCAAAACTGTTTTTTTTTTAGAATACTTTGAATAGAAAGTTCAAAAGTACAACATTTATTAAAATATTTTGTTATATTATAAATCTGTACTGTCACTTTTGATCAATGTATTGCATTCTTGCTGAATAAAAGTATTAATATCTGTAAAATAATTATAATAGTAATTAATAAAAAAACATTATTTAAAAAAAAAGGTAGATCTCAAAAGAATAGAATTTATTTGATCAAAAATGCAATAAAAACAGTAATATTGTTTATTATTATTATAGCTTGGTTGTTCTGATTAATATATATATATATATTTTTGCAAAACTGTTTTTTTTATCCAAAATACTTTGATGAATAGAAAGTTCAAAAACCCGAATGTATTTGAAATATTTTGCAATCATTTTATTAATAATAATAATTAATTAAAAAACAACATTATTGGGGAACAGTATATGATACTTAAAGGCATTGTCTTTTTTCCCCCTTGTCTTCCTCTAATCCTGTTTATTGGACATTTACACATCTAATACTCTGTATTCTGGTCTCCAGGCGACAGGAGTGAATCCAGAGCAGCTGTTGGTCACTGTGTTGCCTGGACTGCCCACCGCAGCCGAGTTCTTCCTGTTACCAGACAAACAGCTGACAGAAGGAAAACCAGACAAAACAGCCACCCATTTAGACCAGGTACTACATAACCCTCATCTTCTGTACATTATGCATTATTTTCAATTTCAGTCGTGAGACACTCGGCGGTAATTAATGTTTGGCTTTACTTTTGTCTCCTATTTCAAAAGAAAAGGCTCAGATATTCTACAATACTATTTTCAGTCCCTTTTTTCAAAAACAAAAGACTGGTGGGTACAAAGAGGATCGTGACAAGAGTTTCTTACCGTCTCCAGCAGATGTCAATGTTGGCCTATTTAACTCTTGACAGAAACCTGTTTTTACCAGTCCACAGATATAAAATAGCTAATTTTCTCCTGAAATTAAATAATTGGTTATGAGACAAGCACATACAGACACTTTCATAAGCAACTTCAGAAAGTATCAGGAAAAAGTAGCTTCCTGATTAGATGGCAAAGTTTAATAAGATCATTTTGGTGAGGTAGTGGGTTGAATTGCTAGGTCATGGGTAATTTTGGCCATACTGCAATGTATTTAGCTATAACGGAGAACAGCCATTACCAAATATGAGAAGATGGCTCATATCCTCCAATATTAACATGCAGAGTCATCTATATTTTGAATCTCTATAGAGGAGGTCATTAGTAATCCATCCACTAGATCATTCAGTCCTCCATTCGCTTATGGCCCAGAGATATTATAGGTGATAGAGGGATATCTGCACTTTGTGGATGTCCATGCATGGTTGCTTAAGCAGCACCTTTTTGCCTTTTTTTTCCCCTCGCCCAAACCTACCTTGAATCTGCAATGGACCTTTCACTGCAGATCCTCATAAATCTCTATTCAAGGGTGGCGTGTTCAAAGTATAATGTGTAGATAGCCTTATTAAAAAAGTATAATAGACTGACTGACCCTGGTACAATTCATAAAGAAAGTAATTATTCATGGAATGGTCTAATTTTAAAAGGGTGAGAAATACGGAGAGAGAGAGAAAGGCAGAAGGTGAGAGCGACAACGAAATAAAGGAGCGCAGAAATAAGTCAGGAGTCATTTAGTAAATGAGACAGATTTAATGAAGCTTGGGTAGAAAGAGCGAAAAAGGGACTCTTGGAACAGGAAGTCGTTTATGTGAAGTTTAGGGACTATCGTCGCCGAAATCAGACCTGATGCCTAAGATAAAGCTTAACGAGTTGTTTATGAAAAAAAAAAACACTTGTTAAAAACAAAAAGACTAAATAAAAAAAAAAATTAAAAAAAAAAAAAAAATATATATATATATATATATATATATATATATATATATATATATATATATATATATATATATGAAAGGCGTTAAGATGTCCACATCAAAAGAAATGTACAAAAGTGATGGTATGTCCATAGAAAGCACATTAAATGTAAGTAAAGTGTCTACTTTTAAGGTTTCAAGTATTTTTTTGGAGAATAAAATGTCAAAGTTTGCTTGAAATACTGTTACATTGTCATTCAGTGTAACAATATTTATTTAAAAAAACATGCTTATTCTG
>NC_133366.1:12348907-12380852 GCF_049309525.1 Garra rufa
CGGAAATGATTCTAATATGCTGAATTATTACTTTTATTATCAATGTTGGAAACAGTTGTACTGCTTAATATTTTTAAATATTGTTTTGGAACTGGTGATTCCTTTTTCAGGATTCTTTGATGAATAAATTAAAAAAGTTAAGGTTAAAAAGAAAAAATGTATATATTCAAAATAGAAATCAATTCTGAATACATTATAAGTTTTTTTTTTTTCCGATCACTTTGCTGTCAATTAAACATCACTGCTGAAAAAAAAGTATTAATTTCTTTAAAAAAAAGAAAGAATAAAAATGTACTGACCACAAACTTTTAAATAGTAGCTTATATTGTTACAAAATATATCTATAGTAAAATAAATGCTGTTCTTTTTAACTTTTTATGTTTTAGATAATCTTGAAAAAAAAGAAAGAATCATAGGTTCTGACAAAATATTAAGCAGCACAGCTGTTTTCAACGTTTCTGAAGGATCATGTGAACTGAAAATGAAGTAATGATGCTGAAAATTCAGCTTTGCGTCACAGGTATAAATTACATTTTATAGTTATTTTACATTGAAATTATATTTTATAATATTACATTTTTTTTCTAGATTTTTATTAAATAAATGCAGCCTTGAAGAGCATAAGAATCTTCTTAAAAAAAAAAAAATCCCAAACTTTTAACAGCAGTGTGTATATATAAAACAAATAGAATTCTATACATTTAATAAATTTATAAATAAACTCATATTTATTCTCTTTTACAGTAATAAAATAGTATGATATGATATTTCTATAAATTTAGGCATTAAATTCTCTAGTTGAGTAGCACATCGCATTTTATAACTAAGTCTTGTATGTATGTCAAATTAAACTGTCAATCTTGTTGCCATAAACCGTGTCAACTTTCTGAAGACGTAATTAAACTCTGACCCACATTAAACTATTAATATAAGATGAGATGTCACAGTGCCATTTATTAACACTTAAACACATCTGACAGACAAAAAAAAAAAGTACTTTAAAAATCATCAAGCCGAAAGCACCTGTTTCAGAATGACCCTAAAAACCTGATCTGCCATAATCAAGCACGAAAAACAAACAAGGCTTTATTGCGAAAGAGAAATAACTATCTGCTTTCAAGATTTATGCATACATAAAAGCGCCTGACACTCAAGGGCTCTGTGTGTGTTTGAGGGAGAGGAGAGAGATGTTCGGCCTAAATGAGATCCCTCCTATGTCATATATCTATATTTGTGAGTGAAGGTGATAGAGTTGATTTATGCCGAAATGTCTTCTCAGTGTGGTACAGGCTCACGTACGACAAACAACATCACGAGCCCACGCTCTGCCTCAACCAACACTACAATGCATCAGGACACACCTGGCACAGAAAGAGAAAAATCAAATACCTGCGGGACATGAATATCTTATTCTTACTGTGACTGTTTATTTAAATTCATAACAGATTTGGATGTTTTCTTATCCACTGTGGTGGTTTCCTTTCAGCTCTCAGAACTGGTTCTCAGCGCTCTGAATCAGAATCTGGTTCAGTTCACACTCAGACCAGGAGTCCAGATTACAGTATACGCTGCACATTTATCAGCAGGTAATGAATTCGAATCAAACACTGTTGTTCTAGATATGAATGAGAGACGGCTTGCAGCTTTATGGAATTGCTTATCATTGACAGTGGTTGCATAATGAACTCTTTTCTATAAAGATTGAAGGATTGTAGGATTTAATGTGATTATGTTTATTAAAAGGAGGATTGGAAGCATGCCAGTCTGTACACTAACAACAGTTTGTCTGTCTTATTTTCCCCTGTGTCTAGCGCCTCTAGTGGACACAAGCGAGAATCACAGCGGCTCAGCTATGCTCATGCTCCTCTCTGTGGTGGTGGTGGGTTTAGCCGTGTTCCTCATCTATAAATTTAAAAGGTATTGTTATCCATTTTTGAATGCATATTGCAATATCCAACAATACATTGTTTGGTTTCAAATTATTATTTTATGCCAAAAATCATTTGGATAATAAGATCATGTTCCATGAACATATTTTTGAAATTTGCTACCATAAATATATCAAAACTTACTTTTAATTGAATTAATATACATTGCTAAGAACTTCATTTGGACCACTTTAAAGGCGATTTGCTCAATATTTTGTTTTGTTTTTTGCACCCCCGGATTCTAGATTTTTAAATGGTTTTATCTCGGACAAATATTGTCCTATCCTAACAAACCACACATCAATGGAAAGCTTATTTATTCAGCTTTGATATGCAAATAATCATTTAAAACTGACCCTTGTGACTGGTTTTGTGGTCCAGGGTCACATATTAGCAATTAAAAATATGGTTAGCTTTCTAAATGGGTTAAATGACTAGTTGCAAGAGTTTAGGGATGGCTGAAAGATTAGAAAGTTATTCATAAATGTAGCTGCAGCTATTGAAATTTACATAATCACAGTTTTGTTAATATGTACACTATGAGTCAAAAGTTTTTGAACCGTAAGATTTTTTATGTTTTATGTCGTCTGCTCACCAAGCCTGCATTTATTTAATCCAAAGTACAGCAAAAATATGAAATATGTTTACTATTTAAAATAACTGTTTTCTATTTGAATATATTTGAAAGTGTAAATTATTCCTGTGATTTCAAAGCTGAATTTTTAGCATCATTACTTCAGTCACACGATCCTTCAGAAATCATTAAACATTCTCATTTGATGCTCAAAAAATTGTATTCTAATTATTATGTTTAAAGCAGCTGAGTACATTTTTTCAGGTTTCTTTGATGAATAGAAAGTTCAGAAGAACAGCATTTATCTGAAATAGAAATCTTTTGTAACAATATAAATATAAATAAATCCTAAAAAAAAAATCCTAAAAAAAAAAAATCCTAAAAAATGTACTCAACTGTTTTAAATATTGGTGACAATAATAATAGTAAATATTTATTCAACAGCAAATCAGCATATTAGAATGAGTTCTGAAGGATCATGTGACTGGAATAATGATGCTGAAAATGTAGCTTTGCTCACAGGATTAAATTAAATTTTAAAATATATTCAAATCAAAAGCAGTTATTTTAAATAGTAAAAAATATTTTACAACGTTACTGCTTTTGGTGTATTTTGGATCAAATAAATGCAGGCTTGGTGAACAAAAGATACTTCTTTATAAAAAAAAAAAAAAAAAAAAGAACATTTAAAACCTTACCTATCAAAAACTTTTTTTTACTGGTACTGTCTATTTTTAAAGGGTTAGTTCACCCAAAAATAAAAATTCTGTATCAGTATCTTTCTTTAACACAACACAAAAAAAGATATTCAGTTGCACTTTAGTCTGAGGAACAATCCTCACTATTAAATAACTATTAACTATGATTTTTGCCTCAATAAGTTCCTAATTTTCTGCGTATTAATAGTTAGTAGGGTAGTTATTAATTATAGGTATGGGCAAGAATTAAGGGATCTAAAATATAAACATAGAATAAAGAATTACGATTCCTCCCTTTTAAGTACTAAGATAATAGCAAATATGCTAGTAATATGCATGCCTATAAGCAACTTGTTGATAAAAAGAATTGGTCCTTAAAGGGATAGTTCACCCAAAAAATGTAAATTGTGTTATTGATTACTCGGCCTCATGTCGTTCCAAACCTGTCAGACCTTCATTTATCTTCAGAACACAAAAAAACATATTTTTCTGATCCTCCTAGACATCAACACAACTAACATGTTCAAGGCCCAGAAAGGTAGTAAGGACATCATTAAAATAGTCCATGTGACATCAGTGATTTAACTGTATTGTTATGAAGCTACAAGAATATTTTTCGTGTCCAAAGAAAACAAAAATTATTGACTATTCAACAATTTCTTCTGTGTAAGTCTTCGATGTACATTTATGAGAGTACATGATGCATATTTATAAAGTCAGTTATTTTTGTTTTCTTTGCACGCAGAAATTCTCGTAGCTTTATAAAATAACATTGAACCACTGATGTCACATGGACTATTTTTTACAATGTCCTTACTACCTTTCTGGGCCTTGAATGTGTTAGTTGTGTTGCTATCTATGCAAGGTCAGAAAGCTCTCAGATTTGTGTTTTGAAGATAAATAAATAAATAATTTCCATTTCTGGGTGAGCTATCCCTTTATTATAGTAAAGAATACCAGATACTTTGAATATGTTACAAAAAAGCAGAGCAGATGTCTGTGCAAGGGCTCAAATGAGGCAAAATCTTTCTCATTCTCTCTGATCTCCAAGTTCAGGTGTCGTGGCTCAGTTTAGCTCACGAAACAAAACAGCGTAAACCGCTGAGCAGATATGTCGAGTGGTGATTCACCCTTTCGCTGTTGAAGAACCGTCTTCGTTTTTTTGTCTAAGCGCTCATAACAAATGAGAAATGCCAGTCAATGCACAGACATTATCAATATTTAGCCCTTTGAGTTTTTCAAGTTGACCTTTATGAAATGTTAAATGATTGCACCGTTTCCGTCACTGGACCGAGAGAAAAGGGCACGAGAGGTCAATAAGACAAGATCTGAGACAGGAGAGGGAGACAACAGAAGTGCCAAGAATTTTCTGACGCTAATACATAACAGTCTGGCTTTCGGATGACACTACAGCAGCTAACATTTCACTTCTTTAGGGAATAAGAGGAACTGTTAAAAAGTTATGTTAATTATGAAAAACTCTAGTTCTAGTTCACAAAACCTTCTTGAGTGATTCATTCATGAATCAATCCGACACGACTGTAATCTCAATTCTCAGAATATCACTGAGTAACGGGCTAAAAATAGAGTGCAAGTGGTCTATGGGCTAGTTTTATGGTGCTTTTGCATCGTTTTTGAAGCTTGAAAGCCTCATGAGAACTAATTGCAGTTGCAGTACAGTAAGCTCTGAAGAAAAGCATCAAATGTAAATGGCTTTAGAGTGACATGAGTGTGAGTAAATGGTAACAGAATTTCTTTTTGTGAACCTTTAATGAGGGTGTTAGATCACATCTTAATGAGCTGTCCGTTTGTGTTGTGTTTTCTTTCTGCTAAATCCCTCTCCGGTTGTATTTAGCACAATAAATTTGCTTTTGAATCCTCTTAAGCGATGCCCTGTTAAAGCACTGTTCTGCTTTTTGCTTATGTGGCTTTCTCCCTCCGTAATGGGCTTTGTCTGCAAGACCAAGACGGATAAAATCACCTCTATAAAGAGAAGCTTTATTTTAACAGCTCAGCTCTAACCCCGTACTTTTCACATAGAGGTCTTTTTTTCTTATTTTTGTGTCTTAGAACAACTTTTCTGAGGCAGATCCTAGACCTCATCTTGTAAGCGCATTATACCGCACTCACAAACTATAAATACTTCTTGTGCTTCCAGTAATAAATGAAGAAAATTATGTGAACTGTGAAGCTGATAATGTCAGGGACATCAGAATGTTCAGAAAAAGTTTGGAAGAGAGCACTATGAACCTTATCAGCTTGGCTCATGAATATTAATTAGGTAACATTTGGCCAGTAGTCCTTGCTGAAAGATAAGTGTCTGCTAGTCCCAGTAGATGACCGTTTACCACTAGCTTGTTTGTTTAATTTCCTAATAATTTACTCACCCCCATGCCATCCAAGATGTTCATGTCTTTCTTTCTTCAGTCGAAAAGAAATTAAGGTTTTTGAGGAAAACATTCCAGGATTTTTCTCAATATAGTGGATATCTTTTTTTGGAAAGGGTGTTTGACTTTCTTTGCACATTCGCTTGTGTAAACACTGGGGTGGTACTTCCGTCCACTGTTCATTTTGATTGAATTTGAATTTAGTCTTAGGCATAGTCTTTTGTCTAAAATGGTATTTAGTTTTTAGCCATATTTTAGTCGACTAAATATCTACAGTAGATTTAGTCGGCTAAAATCGAATGGGTTTAGTTACAATGTAATGCATTTAAGCATTTCTCTTAAATTACCAAAATAAAATAAAAGACGCCTTTTACCCCGGGGTGCCTTTAGCCCCGTCATACCCTATAAATTTAGACAAATCTTTATCAGGGCTATTAAAGTGATACAGTCAAGAGCAGTGAGTGATTTTCTGTCTTTCTTTTGTTGCTTGATTAACATCAGTGCCACAGACAATAGCAACTAAATTAGGCAGCTGTCCCTTTAAAACCGAATGCATGGATGCATTGTACTGATACATGTTTGATATTCTTTCTACTGTACGTTTACCTAAGACTTAACCGAGTGTGTTTATGTGAATACTCTTCAGAATGGACAATTCGACACAATTTTGTGCGTTAGAGTACTTGTGGGATATGTGGGAGGCGCTGCTTCGGTGTGTGCGCTCAGAAAACCAGACCGAATTGAGTTCTCTTTTGCATTGTCAAATTTACCCATAAAGTCTGCTCTTTTCTCTTACTCCCAGATATTGACATGTTTAAATGTTTTATGAGACATGCAGCAAATGTATGCTAGTTTATGTCCCGCCGGACAGATCAGAAGGCTATGATAAAGTTCAAATGCGCACATCTAACCTCCTAACCACACAGCAGATTCAGTCTAAATAAATTTCTTTCCAGATCGTCCCTCCCTAACATTTTCGCCTCATTTTCTATTTGATGAAGAATAGATTTTCATCATAGTTTTTTGTCATTCAAAACAAGTTTTTGTTCTCATTATCCTCTCGTTTTCAACTGTGAAAAAACGTTGACAATAATTGTGACGCAAATTATTCTTTTAAAAAATTAACAAGTTTTTGTGCCATCTAGTGGTTTAGAGGAAAATAAAATTAAAGACACCTTTTACCCCGGCTCGCCTTTAGCCCCGTCCCCTATAAATTTAGACGAATCTTTATCAGGGCTACTACAGTGATACAGTCAAGAGCAGTGAGTGATTTTCTGTCTTTTTGTTGCTTGAAAAACATCAGTGCCACAGACGATAGCAAATAAATTAGGCTGCTGTCCCTTTAAAACCGAATGCATGGATGCGATGTACTGATACACGTCCGATATGCTTTCTACTGTTTACGTTCACCTAAGATGTGAATACTCGCCGGATCGGACAGTTCGGCATAATTTTGTGTGTATTTCTTTGTTAATGCTATGTGAAAGAGAACTTGTGTGCTATGTGGGAGGCACTGTTTTGGTGTGTGCGCTCAGAAAACCGGACTGAATTGAGTTCTCTTTTGAGTTGTCAAATTTACCCATAAAGTCTGCTCTTGTCTCTTACTCCCAGATATTGACATTTTTTAATGTTTTATGAGACACACAGCAAATGTATGCAAGCAGTGAGTGATTTTCTGTCTTTTTGTTGCTTAATTAACATCAGTGCCACAGACGATAACAAATAAATTAGGCTGCTGTCCCTTTAAAACCGAATGCATGGATGCAGTTTACTGATACACCTCTGACATTCTTTCTACTCTTTACATTCACCTAAGATGTAACCGAGTGTGTTTACATGAATACTCATCAAAACAGACAATTCAACATAATTTTGTGTGTACATGAAAGAGTACTTGTGCGCTATGTGTGTGCACTCAGAAAATCGGACTGAATTGAGTTCTCTTTTGCGTCGTTAAATTTACTCATTCTCTTACTCCCAGATATTGACATTTTTTAATGTTTTATGAGACATGTAGCAAATGTATGCTAGCTTATGTCCCACCGGATAGATCAATAGGCTATGATCAAGTTCAAATGTGAGTCGAGCTAGTGCAAGAAAAGCATTAATGGTTAAAAAGTACATGAATTTTATTGTTTTAAGAAAATGAGTGATTGTTGCGTTAGATAAGACCCTTAATCCTTGGCTAGGATTGTGTTGAAACTTTTTTCCTAAAAATGCAAAATAACTTCAGGATGCATAAATAACTTCTAAAAGTTTAGCAGACTTGTCCCCTTTGGTTATTATGGTTGCTTACGGTTTGACAATATTGATTTTCTTTTCCCCTCGACACCCTGTTTCCCTCTGGCTGATTCCCCCTCAGCATATGTTGTAGCATCGTGCTTTGTTTGCCCATGTCTCATTGTAAATCTTTCCTCAAGGAAGATCCCAGGCCTCCACGTCTATGCAGCGATGCAGGACGAAAAAGAGCAAGAAATGATCCAGAGTCCAGTTTCTCCCACTGACAGCACACCCAGCTGCAGCTCTCAGAGAGAACTGCTCACATCACTGGAGCCTCTGGACACAGAGCCCAACACCCAGACCATCGGTGAGTACCTCACAGTATCACACAGGCCTTCGGCACCCAACAATGATACTCCTCTATTTAACACTCAAGTGCTTTTCTACTCAGCTCCACTCTTCTACTGAACTCATAGCTCTGATTCTTGGGACCAGCAGACACACTTTACCTGTCACTCAACTCAGTCGGGCGTTAGTGAGACTCTGTAAATGGTTTCAGCAGTTTTGTTGGTAAAGAGGGTCTTGTTGATTGCAGGTAAAAGCACTGGTTGCTCGACCTATTGTTCCTGATGATGCCTGTAATAAATCAACAGAACAGCAGATGTCATGATGTATTTCAGCTTGCTAGGCTGCTGTGGGAATCATTGATACTCCATTTTGAGGTTGTTTTGACATTAGGAAAGAAGAAAATATAATGATAAAGAAAGAATAGGAAGTATCCCTCTAAACTGACTGAATGGAATGTTATTAGTATATATTATATATAACATTTTACCATATCATTTATAATAAATTACACAGTGATATAAGGAAACAGTAAACATATTAATATACTATTAAAATATTTTAAAAAACAATAATTTATTATTAATAATAATAATTCTAAAATAATATATAATGGCATTTTAAATAAAGTTCAAGATAGATGGATAGATTTATAAAATACATCATTTTATAATTATTAGAATATTTAATTATTATAATTATTATTTTATAAAATTATAAAATACAATTTTATACAATTATAAAATAATATCTACATTTTTTGTACTTTTATTTATTTTATTTTATTTTAAAATTGTCATTGTCATTTTATTTTTTTGTATTTCCAAGAACGCATCAAACCTTATCCAATTTGTTTTTGGTTTTATTTTTTCAAATGTTGATATTAAATTATTTGTGATATAAATAAAACAATAAAAACATTAATATACTTATATATACAGTACAGACCAAAAGTTTGGACACCTTCTCATTCAGGTGTGTCCAAACTTTTGGTCTGTACTGTAGATATGAATTCAACTGAAAAAAAACTTGTGAAAAAATATCTTTCAGGTGGTCAAATAGCAAATAGCAAATAGTGGAGCTCTGCAGCCACCTACTGATAAAAGTTATTTTTTTTTTACTTTTAAAACTGGATTTTCCAAAAGATGGGCAAAAATCTTACACTAAGCCATGTGAAATTATCCATGTTATCCCCATGAATTCAAGTTAGAAATGTGAGTCTTTTATAAAGTGAATTTTACATAAAAAAGCAGTTTTTGTATAAAAACCCATTTTAAAAATATTTATTTATTAATTTATATATATTTAAAAAATATGAAACTGCACAAATGTAGAGTAAAATTAATGTTTTTACTGTTCGAACTGAATTGAGTTCTCTTTTGCGTCGTTAAATTTAAATATTGAATTTTTTAATGTTTAACGATTTCAAATAATAATTTAATAATAACAACAAGAATAATAATAATAATTCTAAAATAATATAAAATGGTAAATAAAAATCGAATTTATTTTCAGTAAAACAGTAAAAATATTAATATACTGTTAATATATGAAAAATATTTTAAAATTTTAAAAAAATAATTTAATTATTTAATTATAATAACAATAATAGTAATAGTAATAAAATACATAGTGGTAATTAAAAATTGCATATGCAAAATTAATATATAATTTATATATATAAAGTAATAACAATAATGATTTCTGATAATGATAATTCTAAAATAATATATTTTTGTAATAAAATTAATTTAATAATAATAATAATAATGATTCTAAAATAATAAAAATAATAATTTAATTATTTCTTAATAATAATGAAACTAAAATAATATACAATGGTAATGAAAAATGTATATATATATATTCAATTATTTTTTTCATTTTAGAATTTTATATAATATTTTATATAATATTTATTCTTTAATATAACAGTAATTTATATAATCATAAAATAATGTACTTTTTATTTATTTTAAAATTCTAAAATTCTGCAGTTAACTGAACAGAATAGTGATTTAAATCATATATAATAGTAATAAAAATGTAATATATATTCAATTATTATTTTATTTTAGAATTTTATAGAATATATTTTGTGTTATATTTTATTATTTTATAGAATAATATTTTTTTTCTGCAGTTGAGTTAGCAGAACAGAATAAGTAGCGATTTATTTTCCATTGTCATTTTGTCTCGTTGTATTTCCCAGAATGCATCAAACCTCATCCACGTGTCAAATTCTCATCAGATCTTCCTACATACATCGACGTTTGAACTCGAGCCTCCGCCATGTCAAGGACTTTGGTCATGCGGACACAAAGGTTTCAAGCTTTATTCAGTACTTGTGCATGTTGGACATTAACTTTACAGTGCTCTGTGAATACTAGAACAAACTTTGTACAGCTTTTTTATACATCTGTGTATTCAATACATTTTTGATGCTGTTCATTTATAAAGATACCAGTGTGTACGAAGTCAAAGGGGAAAGGTCAGCATGAAGGGTGGACAAAAAAAAAAAAGACAATTATTCTTGGTTACATGTCTGTTTATTTTTATCGCTTATACAGTGGCAGTACAGTATTCATGACGGATCTGTGACATTTTGAAAGTGTTTTAATAATAAATTGTAAAGTTATTAATGACTATTGTAAAAATGAAACGCATTTCCTGGGTTTCATTTTGTAAAACTATATCTAGCACATCTGTACTTTATGTAACACAGAAATGTAGATTTTACCACTAATTTTATGCGTTTCATGCCTTTCTTCATGAAACAGGGTTAATGTTGAAGCGTTTGTTCTTGTTTTGCTTCTCTGCAATATCAACCTTTTTTTAATTATTTGTAAAATAAATTCTTTGTGTTTCTACGTAGAAATAACTGACTGTTGGTTTACAGATACATATCAATCAGTGTCAAGATATGCTGTGTAAACTGACTTGATGTTCTTGAGACATTATGGCCAAGCAGAAGATGATAATCATATACTGTGTCTGGTGTTTCATAAACAATTTTGTATTGAATAATTTATGTGCGCTCACAGAGAGTTACATGATTTATGCTTTCATTTCGCTTGTTTATTTGTTATTTTTTGTGCATTCAGTCACGACATACCAAAAGTGAACTGTACAGGCTGACGGATATGAATGTATGAATGTGTAAGTACATATTTAAATATTTAAGACTTTTTTTTAAACTAAAACTTTCCCTCCTTACATATGAGCAGTATAAAATTACAGGGAAGCTATGATCAGTTGATAAATCGACTGATATTAACGAATCAAAATAATGTGTCACGTGTGGAAGCCAGCATACAGACCTTTATTCACTAGCATATAGCCATTATAATAATATAAATACATTATATATATAATAACAATTTGAGGATTTCAGCTACTCAGAAAATGCCAACAATTCACAGCACAAAACACATTGTTGGCACAAACCATGTTTATATGAACCTGTATTTCATGTCAACATATTTTATTTTATTAGTTTTTTTTTTTTATTAATTTTTTTTATATTACTTTTTTTTAATCTGTTGTTTTATTGTATTTTTTATTTGTTTTATTTTATTTAGTTAGTTATTTTTATTTCAATTAATTTTTTTTAATTTGTTAATTAATTTTCTTTTTTTATTAAATTTGCATTCTATTTTAATGTTTGTTTTTGTTTATTTATTTTACTTTATTTTAATATTACTTTACTTATATTATTTTATTTTTAATTTAGTTTTTTAATTTTGTTATTTATTTTATTATTTGTATTTTATTTTTTATTTTATTTATTTTTTAAATGTAATTTAATTTTTATGTTGTTTTTAATTATTATTATTTTGCTGTTTGTTTGTTTTATTTTATTTTTTAATTTATTTGTACTTTATTTTATTATTTGTATTTTATTTTTTATTATTTATTTTATTTTTAAAAATGTTTAAGTTTTTGTTTTTATTATATATTTTATTTATACATTTAATTTTTATTTTTCTTTGTATTTTATTATTTATTATTAATTTTATTTATACATTTAAGTTTGTTTTATTTATTTGTATTTTCTTCTATTATTTTCTTTTATTTTTAAAATTTAAATTTAATTTGTATGTTATTTTAAGTTGTATTTATTATTTATTTTGATTTAAATTTACTTTTGTTTCTTTTTTTTCTTTTTTTTAAATTTATTTAAAATATATATTTTTTTTTTCTCTCTGTAGTTTATTTTATTTATTTATTTTTTCATTGATTTATTTATTTGTTTTGTTTTCTTTTTTTCCATATTGGAATATGATTAATTCGGATAGCAAAATTACACTTTTATTTAAAGTTTGTGCCAAAATGCAAGTTTGGTTAGTACAATAAGGATACAATAGTCAATAGAGAGCTTTTTTTTTTTTTTTTTGCATGTCCTCCTATTTAATATAATGGTGCTGTTACAGACATGGCAGATGCCATGCTCCTCGTCATCTTTATGTCACATTCAATACTGATATTCTTTCTCTAGTTATAAGACTTTCTGCTTCCCATATCTGTTCTTCTTTCAGCAAGTTTTCATTTGAATATCAAGGTTATATTACAGCTATTGTCAGTCTTTCCATTCTCACACACCGATGAATGTAACTGGAGGTCATCTTTATTACTAAATAGTCAGGATATTGAAAACAGCATGTTTAAAAGAAAAATTTTAATGGCTAATTTTATTTCAATTGTCCTCATCCGTCACCTTTTGTACACTGCGTATGAATATCATGTCACAGCGGTAGAGGATGTTCATACTGAGACAATTCACTATGGACTTGACACAATCACAGTACAGATTATATTTTCATAATGTCACGCTCTGCGGTCTGACACTGTCTTTAGCATATGAGGCGAAGGATGACAAGACTCTCAAGTTATGAGTTCAAACTGTCAATCAAATGAGTGCAGGGCATTGTGGGTAAGGGAGGGGCTATTTAAAGGAACAATAGCAATATCATTCAGTTATTTCTGCCGAAAGGCCGAAAATAGAGAAAAAATCATGTATGATAGAATCTAAAAATGACATTACTTCAAACCTGGTGGCTGAAGATAAACATTTTAATTATTAAATTGAGTTGTACATTTTAGATCAAAGACAGAGCTTTTGTTAAAACCACTGGCTACAAAACAAGACACTTTATTAGCTTTGAATGGACAACCTGTGGCAGCCAGGAAAATCAAAATCCAGCGCTGCCACTTCTCTCTTAAGAGTAAGGAAGATTATTTTTGTAGAAGACAAGAGTTTTATTACTGTAAAGATTTTATATATAAATATATATATAAATATATCAAAATTTTCGGTGTGTAATGTTTGGTTTCTTTAATTTTTATCTTTCTTTGACCTCAACTCTGTGCTCTGTGGAATTGTTTCTGTTTGGTGCGATCGTATTTATTAAATGAACTCAGTCCCTGTTATTGTGTTTTGATTTTCTTACAGTATTTGTAAAAACATTATGTAATTTGCTGAAGTAACCTTTAAATCATAGATAAAAATAAAGTATCAATCAAAATGGTGTATGGCTTTATTTCATTGTTAAGTTTTTAATAATGTCTTTGTGAATGCATTTTTTGATGATTACAATACAAAAAATCAGTAAGATTTTTTTTTTTGTTGTTGTTGTTGTTTTTAGATAGTCTCTTCTGCTCATCAAGGCTGCATTTATTTGATAAAAAATACAGTCAAAAGTGTAATATTGTAAAATATTATTACAATTTAATATAACAGTTTTAAGTTTTAATACACTAATAAATTCAGTGGTTTGTGGTGTTGTTTAGAAATGATGATTATTATTAGTTTTTTTTTAACCAATTATAAAGTAATGTCCCAGTCACATTTTCTTGGTTAAATAAACAGTACCTACACTATCAGGAAAAACAGAAAGATTATATATATATATTATATTTATTTATTAAAGTGTGAATCACATTAAGTTAGTTTTTTAAGCATTTTACATTTACTGAAATAACTCAAAGCAGTAACAATTTAAACAAAATATATTATTTGTTAACATGTTTTTTTTTAATAGTTAGCTTTTAACTATTTCTGATTTTATCGGGTCAAAAAAATCGGTTAATATTGGTCACAGATAAACATACAGCAATTTACTTTAAAATTTCACCAAGGTAATTACGTACTAAAAACTCCCACAGATCATGTTTTGATGCCATTTTGTCTTATTTTGATAACAAAGTGGTTATATCTAAATGTGTGAATTGTTTACTTACTATTTAAAATTAGTCTTCCCATTATCGCCATTGTATTGTTTATTCAAACTGATTCACGAACGCAACTTGCACGAACGAACACAAGAGGCGGGCTTTATCGCATGAACCAATCACAGCCGATCATAACCAAGTCATGTCAACGATACATGTCCGTAGTTACCTGTGATTGGCCTGGCTGTGCGTCACTCAGAAAACAACAGGCCAGAAGAGAGGCTCGTGAATATTAATTAGATGGGCCAAAATCGACCTGTTTTTGACAGAGCTCCTAAAAAAGGAGCTGTAAAAATATATTGAGATGGATTTTGGCACTTATACCGCAAATATATATTCTTAAGGACATCAACAACTAAAATAAACCTCCAGAAATGTGTACAATATGGGACCTTTAATATTATATTTTATAATATTGGCTCCTACGGTTATCAGTGTCACATGACCCTTCAGAAATCATTTTAATATACTGATTTATTGTCAATATTGGAAACAGTTGTGCTTATTTATTTAGGACCTGTGTTATTTTTTTTAGGATTCTTTGGTAAATAGTTAAAAAGAACAGCGTTTATTCAAAACAGAAAGCTTTTGTAACAATATAAGTCTTTAGCCTAACTTTTGATAAATTGAACACATCCTTGATCCTTGCTGAATGCAATAAAGAAAACATACATGCAGCATAAGTATGAACAAAGTACTAAAAAGTAATGTGAATCAGGAGCTTACACTACACTAGTCGAAGATGACTTCTACTCCCTTCCAGAGAAAAAAGAATGTGAGAAAAGAGGAGAAATGAGCAGCCATTAGCGATGAATGGCTTCGCGACAGTGCGGCTAGAGAGACAGAGTGAGGGAGTTACCTGGAAGGCACATGAGACTGCAGATTAAGGAGCAATCAATGCTACTAGGAGCCCAGGCTCTGCTGACATCTCAAGGTAACTTTCAACGACGCCCAGGGAACTGTAAGTGTGAGTGTGTTTGTGTTTGTGTATGTGCCTGTTACGCAATTGCAGTCAAGGACACAGCTAATTTAAGCCTAATGAAACATTTTGATTTTCTCCTTTAAAAAAATCATGCGCTCATGATAAAGTATTAGGCGACCAGCGCACCTCTTGTGTACAAATGAAAGTTCATCAGAGGCCTGTCTCCGCCAGGATAATAACCAGCTCAATCCGCTCCCTGTGGGTTCGTACTGTAGTTACTCCAAGGACGTTAGACTCAATCTTCCTCTGGTGACACGTGTGCCTACGGCGAACAGTGTCCACCGCTGGCATCTCGGCTAGCAGCTAGCAGACTCACCACATTTAATTACCTTTAGAAAGAAAGACCAGCAGGAGCGAGAGAGAAACACACACACACACACACACACACACACACACACACACACACACACACACACATAGCAAAAGGGAAACTGCATTAGTAATTCATTTCATACTCCAGTTAAAATCCAAACAATGTAATACAAATGAAAGCAGTGATTTTTTTTTTGATAGAAGGCAGTGTAGAGTTACAGTATATACAAAGAGCATCAATCATGTGATGAATGCAAAATCTGGTGTTTCGTGTCAGATCTCCTGCCAGGACATTGTACTGCTTGATTTGAATGGCTTCACAGTATAGCTGTGGCTTTCTAAACAAGACATAATTCTATCAAGCTGGGTTTCCAAATAACATTGCTTTTAAACCAAGCTTTTAAAATTACTGCTAAGTCAATAAGTCCTGAACTGAAGTCAAAAAGTTCACTATTATCTCACAAACAGAAAAACTCGAGGTTAAAGTTATCAAAAGTATTTTTTGATATATTCTCATGTATTTTACAATATTATTCGATATATATATCTTATATATCCAGGTTGTTATTGCAATAACTACTGTGTTTTCACAACATTTAATAATCTAATTTAGAAAAACTGAATTTTATGTCAGTATTTTAATAAAAGTCTTATCTGCTCACCGAGCTTGCATTTATTTGATCCAAAATACAGCAAAAGCAGTAAAATTTTGAAATATTTTTACTATTTAAAGTAACTGTGTTCTATTTGAATATATTTAAAAATGTAATTTATTCCTGCCATTTTAAAGCTGACTTTTTAGCATCATTACTCCAGTCACATGATCCTTCAGAAATCATTCTAATATTCTGATTTGCTGCTCAAAAACATTTATTATTAATATTTATTTGAAAATAGCTGTGTAGATTTTTTCAGGTTTCTTTGATGAATAGAAAGTTGAGAATAACAACATTTATCTGAAATAAAAATAGTTTGTAACACTATAAATGTCTTTATCATCACTTTTGATCAATTTAAAGCATGCTTGCTAAATAAAAGTATTAATTTCTATAATTTCCTTCACAAAAAAAAAAAATACTGACTCCAAGCTTTGTGAATATTATGAATGATGTTACAAAAGCTATTTTATTTTAGATAAATGCTGATCTTTGAATCTTTCTATTAATCAAAGAATACAGAAAAAGTGTACTCAACTTTTTAAAATATTGATTATAATAATAATCTCTTGATTGGCACTGGAGTAATGAAAATGTAGCTTTGATCCCTGGAATATTCTCAAATAGAAAACAGCTGTTTCAAATAATAAAAACATTTTTAAAATGTACGTTTTTTGCTTTACTTTAGATCAAATAAATGCAGGCTTAATGAGCTGAAGAGACTTTATTAAAAACATTAAAAATCTTACTGTTCAAAAACTTTTGACTGGAAGTGTATATATCAATATATATTAACAACAGTCCTTTCTGGTCTTTGAATCTGATGGCTGGGAGGAGTGCAATATTCTAGTGATAACTCCAACTGCTTCCTTGTTTGTTTCACTCCGCTTGCAGTATGTCTCACAGCTAGTGCCATGGCAGATGCTTAAATCTACTTTAATTTTTATAATGATACTGTTAGTATATAATGATAATGATACTGTTTTTGTTTCATGAGATTTGAGTTTTTTTCCCAGCGAGAACATACTGGTTTAGACTTTAAATATGCAGTTTGTTAATAAAGATGACATTTATTCGAAAATTTGCTTCAATGTTTTCAGAGATGTGAGCTCCAGGGCATTATCGGCCATTCAGCCCTCATGAACCCACAGAGAGCAGCCTTACCTCAGACAGATCTTCTGGAATTTGCCTCTGGCTCTGATGTCTCTTTGATAGTTAAACATGAGAGAGAGAGTGAGCGAGAGAGGGAGAGAGAGAGCGATAGCAAGCTTCGCTACTTATCCAGCCATTCACTTCATTAACTTCCCTTCTCTCCCTGGGGACAGATTGTGTTCTCTAGAGGTTAACACGGGCCAGCAAATAGAAAGTCACTCTCTTCTACAGACTGATTTGCATGGTCTGTTGGTAATTGCCATTCAGGAAAGTTGTATTTGATTAGGAGGTTCAGGGGTGCGCTTTCACTTCACTTCTGGAGACTCACAATGTCCTTGTTCTTAATGCCACTGGAAAAATGACGGTGATCATTTGACAGTGATTTCATGAGCATATTCCCTTCATCAATGATTAATCTTTGTTACTTATGCAGCAGGGCAGAAGGAGAAGTATATTTTAATGAGAACAAAACAGCTGAACTACATGAGGAGGTCTTAAAGGTCGCAGGAAGAAAACGAAAACGGACTGGGAATTGACCCTTGTGGGACACCATCCCATAAAAGGGATTATATATTTCAAATGAATGGATGCTGAGCCCTGTGTTTAGGCCTGATTGATTACCATGCTCAGTGGAACTGCAAAATAAGCAAGCTCCAAATGATGCGTATGTAAACGACTGATTACTCGTTAATCTGCTTGTGCAGTTTTGAATAAAACCCAGAGCCGGAGAGCTGAATCATTTCTATGCAACCTGTAAAATGTTTTCATGTATTGATCAAACTGGTTCTTTGTTTTTGCACAATGGAACACCCACCGTGGCAGAAAGGGTCATTAAAATCACGCTCCACTGGAGTGTAATCAGCATACACTTCGCTGACATCATGATTGCAGTAATTAACTTTATACTTTGATTATTTTGCCTGCTTTATCAGTAGCATACTGGAAGAGCAGAATGAACATTAAATATGTAGAATGAACATTAAACATGTTCATATGCCATTTTACTTTAGTAATGTCACATGCTTCAGAGTGACATACGATATCCAAATGAGAAAAAAGGGGCGGGTTTGTTTTTATTCATTGAGAACTTATTGCAACATGAAAACAGAATTTCACATCAGAACAGACCAGTAGAGAAAGCTGGAAGTTGTTTCTATGTGAAATAGTTGGATGGGCAGGGAAGTTTTGTGACATAAGACGTTTCAGATATGGAGCAACTCCAAATATGATGGAGGATCACCAGAAATTCATTTTGAGAAACCAAAAATGGTTCATTTGGATCACATGCTGACTTTTAATGCTATTTTCTTTAACTGGCACAAACTTATACAATAATGTATAGACAGTTAGACTATAGTGCTTCAAGGGTCGCTTTTACAGCATATACAGTTAAAGTCAAAGTTTACATACACATTGCAGAATTTGCAAAATGTTAATTGTTTTTTTATTTAGTATTGACCTGAATAAGATATCTCACATAAAAGACGTTTACATACAGTCCACGAGAGAAAATAATAGTTGAATTTATAAAAATGACCCCGTTCAAAAGTTTACATACACTTGATTTTTAATACTGTGTTGTTACCTGAATGATCCACAGCTGTTTTTTTTTTTTTTTTTTTTTTAGTGATTGTTGTTCATAAGGTCCTTTGTTTGTCCTGAAACTTAAACTGCCTGCTGTTCTTCAGAAAAATCCTTCAGATCCCACAAATTCTTTGGTTTTTAAGCATTTTTTTGTATTTGAACCCTTTCCAATGATGACTGTATGATTTTGAGACCCATCTTGTCACACTGAGGACAACTGAGGGACTCATATGTAACTATTACAGAAGGTCCAAATGCTCACTGATGCTTCAGAAGAAAACACAATGCATTAAGAGCCAAAGGGTGAAAACTTTTTGAATTTGAAGATCAGGGTAAATTTAACTTATTTTGTCTTCTGGGAAACATGTAAGTATCTTCTGAAGGGCTGTACTAAATGGAAAAAAGAAAAGAAAAAGATATTTAGGCAAAAATAAGAAAAATGTACACATGTTCAAAAGTTTTCACCCCTGGCTCTTTATGCATTGTGCTTCCCTCTGAAGCATCAGTGAGCATTTGAATCTTCTGACTGATTTTTCTAAAAAATCTGTGGGCAGTTTAACTGTTCAGGGACTTGTGAACAAACAAACAAACAAACAACAACAACAAAACAGCTCTGGATCATTCAGGTAACAACACAGTATTAAGAATCAAGTGTATGTAAACTTTTGAACAGGGTCATTTTTATAAATCCAGTTATTATTTTCTCTTGTGGACTATAAACATCTTTTATGTGAAATATCTTATTCAGGTCAGTACTAAATAAAAAATAACATGCATTTTGTATGCTCCATCTTATTTTGGTAAAATAATTAACATTTTTGCAGATACCATTGCTAAACACACAAGAACTTCATCTAAGCAAAATATGTAATTTAAAGTTGCTTTCCAATGTCTGCCTTAGGCTTTATATTTTAATACTTCTTAGAAAGAAATTATTTTAATGAATAGCACCTGCTTAATCTACGCCATTACAAAGCCGCAATGTACGAATAGCACTCCTAATGAAATTAAAAAGTAATAAAGCCTTTGACTCCGTCATCCTCATTAGATTGTTTATTTTATTTTATTTTGAGGTATAAAATATCAGTTAGCAAAGTATATAGATGACTAAGCCTTACAATGACTTTGCTCTAATCAAAGCCATTAATCACAGCTGTGTGAATGTAAATTCACTCGTTCCAGGTTTTGTTATTTATTTTGCTCAGTGGGGACATTGGAGAATGATTTATTTGTAATTGTATCATCGAACCATAATTCGTACTTATCTAAAATATCAAGGGATGGATTATACAAAGACGTTGCATAATGCATTCCCCTTAAAACCGCTGTGATTGCATCATATGACTAAATATGATATATGAGACTTTGCTAAGAACTTGCCTGAACTTTCTCCCCAGTGCATCAGTTGTAGTACCGCATACTCTCCACAGGGGGAGATGTGGGACCACCAGCACACGTTCAGCTTTCACACACGTGACCTGTTCTATAAGAAAAAAGAAAAAGTGATAAGTGGTGGGCAGTGATATAGTCAGTCTGCCCTCAGCCTGCCTTATACAGTACGTCTCCCTTGTTTAAATAACAATTACTGTCAAATCATACATTAGTTTCTTAGCTTAACCTGCTGAAAATATACATGAGGATGGAAAAACCCATAGGGCCATATGACAAGAGACAGAATATGCAGGCAAGCCGCCAAAAGCTCTTAAGGTGACACTGTAATCATAACCTATAGGTGAAGTGACAAAAAATGTAGAAGTACTTTTCTTTTTCCGCAATTTGAAGAGCAGTTTGAGAAGTTTTGTTCCTCTATCTCTTCATTCTGCCACAGCAAGGGAAATACAGCGCTGTCCTAGTCTTTAATTGGCAGAATGGTGCCATTTCTGACATCTGTTATAAAGGAGAAGTTAACAGAGCAATTTCTTCTATTTTAAAGGAACTTCCTCCTACTCAAGCTTTAACGTGAACTGTGTAAGTAGTTCATAAGTTGATTTGTCCCCAAAAAAGCCTTTGTAGTGGTGCATCCAGAAACAGCAGACACAGCAACATTTGCTTAAACAATGGCAGGACTATCTGTTAGTTCAATGGAAGGTGGGGGAAGTGTTTGGGAAGCCTATTCGCAAACAGATATTTTTCCTAATTTGTTTGGTTATGCAAGTAAACAATGGAGACTTGGGTTGTTCAGATAAGCTATGATTTTAATACTTTCAATCAGCAAGTTTAAAATCTGACACTGAAGACTGGAGTAATGGCTGCGGAAAGTTCAACTTCGCCATTTTAGGATTATGGAAAACAGATATTTTACATTGTAATAATACAATTCATTACATTAATAATACAATGTATTTATTATTTTGTATTTAGAATCAAATAAATTCAGCCTTTGTGTTGGTGAACAAGATTCAACATTATCTTAAGACAAAACAAAGGCACTGACATATTTTAAAATCAGTCAGTGCAAGTTTTTTTCAGTTGAAGATTTATTTATTTTTTTTCTTGGGCTAGGCTTAAGTCTTGTCTTTGAAACTGGGGTTACTCTTGTAAAATGTGTAGTAAGTAGCCTACTGCTGCTCGGTAGTATCAATCCTAGTCCTGGGGGACCCCTGCTCTGCACATTTTGCCCTTATTTAACACACCCGATTGAGATCATCCGCTCGTTAGTTCAGTTCATGGATCTCTCTCTTAATGAGGTGATAATCTCAATCAGGTGTGTTAAATAAGGGATACATGCAAAATGTGTAGAGCAGGGGTCCCCAGAACCAGGATTGAGAACCACTGGTATAGAGGGTTTGCACTTACATCACCGTTTGGTCAGTTACCCAGATGCACGGCCATATTGGAGATACTCGGATGTCAACAACAGCATGGATTGCATGGTTAATGCACTGGATATGTTGTTCTGCTAATTTATGCTGTTTAAACCACGGGAAAAAGTGAGGAAGTTATTAGGTGGTAAAGATACCTATGAGCAGTATTAATTAAAATATTAGCCTAATATTTCACCTGACTGTGCAAACATGAATGTTGTCAAGATTCTTGCCCTGGAAATCATAGTTCATTTTGTCCAACCACAAACACCTTTTGTTCCTCAGAAAGTTTTTTTGCACTCTTCTCCTTGTCTTTGTCTGACCGATTAGTAAAGCCCAAAACATGACAATAATTGACCATTTTCAGCTTGAATATTCAAGTAATATGCGATTTTTGCTTGGTTCAGTGCCGTCATGGCCAATTGATGACGCGTTGTGAAAACACTCTATACACAGAGTACATGTGATTACAAATCTCGAAAGTGAAAGTAAAAAGCGATTTCAATGCCCTGCATATTAAAAGCGGTTTCCTGATGCCGACATTTATATACAGTATAATTACCCAAAGATATAATTGTGAGAGAAAGCACGGAAATATATGTTTTCCTCCCATCTCTTTATTCCCTTTAGGGCAGGGGTCACCACACTCGGTCCTGGAGGGCCGGTATCCTACAGAGTTTAGCTCCAACCCTAATCAAACACACCTGAACCAGCTAATCAAGGTCTTAATATGTATACTTGAAACTTCCAGGCAGGTGTTGAGGCAAATTGGAGCTAAACTCTGCAGGACACCGGCCCTCCAGGACCGAGTTTGGTGATCCCTGCTTTAGGGGTTCTGTAGTACATGTTATTTCCCTTCCGAACATGGCAAGTTATTCGGATTCAGGCACATCCCTATGCAATATAAAGTTTTAACGTATCTCTTCCAAGTCTTTTACTCCTTGGTAAAATAAGAACTGTTGCCATACACATTTATTAATCCTCAAGAACCAACTAACATTAGAGCTATAATGTCATTTGATATCCACCACAAAACTTAAATCTTAAGTAGCACGGCTATTTACATTGTATGGGTCAAAATGATCGATTTTTCTATAATGCCAAAGATCATTAGGATAGTAAGTAAAAATCATGTTCTATAAAGATATTTTGTACATCTCCTACCGTAAATATATATATGAAAACTTTTTTGATTAGTAGCCTCATATGCATTGTTAAGAACTTAATTCGGACAACTTTAAAGGAGATGTTCTCAAGATTTAGATTTTTTTTCCACCCTCAGATTCCAGATTTTCAAATAGTTGTATCTCGGCAAAACATTTTTGCCATATCTTAACAAACATCAATGGAAAGCTTATATATTCAGCTTTCAGATGATGTAAATTTTAATTCCAAACCCTTATGACTGGTTTTGTGGTCCAGGGTAACATTTGCCTCTATGGGATTCGAAGCATTGCTATTCATAGTCATTATAGTCATATCCAGATTTATATAAATATTCATACTATTACCTGTGTCTGCATGAGAACACCTTTTCATTGTGGTCATTATTGGTTATAAACCTCCAAAACTACTCTGTGAAGACCTGACGCAAGGTTCAAGCCAAGAATATGAGAAAAATGAGTGGCGAATATACATTTTCACTGGAAGCAGACTGAAATCTAATTTAAAAAGGAAGGATGGCATCTTCCAAAACTGATCAAATGTAAGAAGAGATATAGAAATGAAAAATACTTAGACGCCCTGCAACTCTAAAAGAGTTGAGTCTTACAAGAAACTACAGAGAATTTCCACACCACACAAACCCCTGAACTTATTTACTAACCAACAGAAATCGAGTGTAAGCAGGTGCAAAATGTGCTGGATTAGCACAGTGAGCATTTAAGTCAGTCATTCTTTTCAGTTCGTTCACGCTTCTTTGCCATGTAAATGAAGCTTTTTTATAAAATGCAGAAAATGTGCTATGCACTATTGGCTTCCCAAGACAGCCGGTGGTAAACAGAATTTTATATAAAAGAAAAATGTGTGTCGCGATGTCGTGCCGTGGATTTTGCAAATGGCAAATTGAGTTCAGCAGCGATTTTTGGGACATGATAGCACCATTATCTAATTTGCATAATTTCTGTAGTGAATTGGGTGCTAAACAACGCAGACATCGTGTTCCAAAACAAGCCGGTATCGCTGGTGTATTCTACCCTCTGTGTTTACGACAACAGCACACGCAGTCAATAAAGCTAATGTGTGGAAAGATGGGGGGAAAGAAGTGATTGTAGAAAAAAATCCTCTCAAAACTCATCTCAGCTTCGCCTTAAGGCATATGAGAGACTGAGGAAAGAATCTATGATTCTAAAATTGAACTTTCTTGGCCTGAGTGGTAAGCGCTATGTTTAGTGCAAACCGACTGCAGCACATCACCCCGAGAATATCATCCTCCTAACAGTGAAGAATGGCGGACGAAGCATCTTGTGAAGGGAAAGCCTTCCGTGGAAAACTCATAAAGGTAGAAGGAAAAATGGATGGAGCTAACTCCAGAAATATCTCAAAGGATAAAGTGCTGCAATCAGCAAGAAAGTTGGCACTTTAAAGACACTTCATCTTCCAATAGCACCTGAAACATACAGTAAAAGCCACAATGGAGTGACTTCAAAGCAAAAAAGGTTAATCGTCTCGAGTGGCCCTGCCAAAAATTCAGACATCGGTCTTACTGAGCATCGCCGGAACGATTTAAAGATTGCAGTTCACGATCGATCCCCAATCCAACCTGATGTAGCCTGAGGAATTCGGAAGAAGAATGGGATGAGTGAAATATTCTCTGCCAAGGTGTGTAACACTGATATAGACATTTACAGTGAAACCTATAGCTGGAATATAATTAGAGACAATCTGCTGTACTCATACGTTATAATAAATCTATGGTGTTTAAAAAAAATAAAAAATGTCATTCTAAACCTGTTTAGAAGTTATCTGTGACCATGGACCACAAAACCAGTCATAAGGGTATTTTTTAAACTGATATTTATACATCATATGACAGCTGAATAAATAAGCTTTCCAATGATATAGCTACATCTATTTGAAAATCTAGAATCTGAGGGTGCGAAAAATCTAAATATTGAGAAAATCGCCTTTAAAGTTGTCCGAATTAAGTTCTTAGCAATGCATATTACTAATCAAAAATTAAGGTTTGATATATTTACAGTAGGAAATTTACAAAATATCTTCAACATGATATTTAGGCTACTTAATCTTCTAATGATTTGGCACAAAAGAAAAATCGATCATTTTGACCCATACAATGTATTTTTGGCTATTGCTACAAATATATCCGTGCTACTTAAGACTGGTTTTGTGGTCCAGGGTCACATTTAAAAAGAAAGTCATACAGGTTTGGAACAGTATATTCTTAAATAAATATAATATTTTTGGATCAATAAAATACCAAATTGGAGCCATGCTGACTGAAAAGGTACGTTGTTTCAGAAGCACAGCGAGTTGTTATATTCTGAGGAAAGACAGTGTTTTCTTCGAAATAATGTTATAATGTGTTATAATGCAGGGTAGGGTTTTATTCCAGATGTTTTCCACTGGTGTTTGTTCTGCAGTACACTGACTTGTGCAGTAGATGGCACTGCATATATGCTGATCTGTTGAAGAGAATGTTTGAACAAACAATCAAATGCTTTGACTAGATAGAACAACTCCTGCTTTCTGGATTTTTCCTGTGAGAAACTCATCTTGTTTTTGAGAAAGCACAAGCACAAGAGATTGAGCAGCAGTTTATTTATTGAAAACATAAACAGATAATAAATTATTCTTGTCAGTAATGCATTTATAAGAAACCATCAACAGACTGAACAGAAAACTGAACCCTTTAGATTTAGAAGAGCTTAATCAGTAATGTCATCCAACAGTAACAATTCTGCCATCGTTTACTCACCCTCATGTTGTTCCAAACCTGACTTCTTTCTTCTGTGGAACATAAATGAAGATATTCTTGCTGAGATATTTTGCTAAATATCTTGTATGTTTTGTACGTTTGTAACATCACAAGGCTGAGTAAATGATGGTGGAACTTTCATATTTGGTCGAACTGCCCCTTTAAGAGTCACTTCATCCATTTGCTTAGAACCCATTCCAGATCTAAGCACCACCAAGCAATCAGTCATGACTGACAAGACTTCCAGGTACGTTGGCCAAGTCTTACATCAGTTTCCTCTACATGGTCTAAAAGCTGGAGGAAAAAGCTTAAACTAGCCAAAGGGTTAGGCTGGCCTGTTTTGAGGATTTTCGAGAAGGGTTTGGGGCACTTTACAGCTTGTCAGACACAGAGACCAGCTGGCAGATCACTTAAAAACCAGCTTGGCTGGCAAGTCCAACCACCTGTCTGGCAAATATACTTGTTTCATGGATGCTCATTAGTGAAGGAAGTGTCTAGCTCCAGAGTAAACTACAGTCTGGGACCACCAGGGGCTCCCACTGCACAAAAGAAACATGAAATGAAATAACAAGAAACAATAACAAATCCATCCAATTAAATAAGTCTCTTATGGTCACCAGGGCTGCATTTATTTGTTTAAAAATACAGTAAAAACAGTAATAAAGTGAAATATTATTACAATTTAAAACAACTGTTTAATATATTTTAAAATGTAATTTATTCCTGTGATGCAAAGCTAAATTTTCAGCATCATTACTCCAGTCTTCTGTGTCACATGATCCTCCAGAAATCATTATAATATGCTGATTTGCTTTTCAAGAAACATTTCTTAATATTATAAAAGTTGAAAAAAGAATGTTTTTTTTTTGTGGAAACTTTTTTTTTCTCTCTCAGGATTCTGTGATGAATAGAAAGTTCAAAAGAACAGCATACTTGAAATAATGTGAAAGTATATATTTATTTATTTATTAAAAAAAAAAAAAAAAAAAAAAAAAACTTATTGACCCCAAATTTAAATGTTAAAATTTTAGTAAAAATAAATAAATTAAAATGATAAATAAAAAAATAAATTTTAAAACATACAAATGCATAGAAAGCAAATATTTCCTTACAAAAAAACAAAACAAATAAATAAATAATAAATTAAATTAAATTTGTATTATTTAAAATAACTGCTTTCTTTTTTATATATATTTAAAATATAATTTATGCCTGTGATTTAAAAGCTGATTTTTTTAGCATCATTACTCCATTCACATGATCCTTTAGAAATCATTCTAATATTCTGATTTGCTGCCAGAAACATTTATTATTATTATAATTTCTATTATTATTATTGAAAACAGCCGAGTAGAATATTTTTCTTTTTTCTTTCTTTTTCTTAAGTTCAGAAGGACAGCATTTATCTGAAATAGAAATCTTTTGTAACATTATAAACACATATATACTGAAGCTTTTGAATGGTATAGTGTATAATTTTACAAAAGCTTTTTATTTCAGATAAATGGTTTAGATTCGTCAAAAAATCCTGAAAAAAAGCTCTGTTTTAAATGTTGATACTAATACTAATAATAATAATAATAATAAAAGAAAATGTTTCTTGAATAGCAAATCAGCATATTAGAATGATTTCAGAAAGATCATGTGACACTGAAGACTGCAGTAATGATGCAGAAAATGTTGCTTTGATCACAGGAATAAATTACATTTTAAAATATATTCAAATAGAAAACAGTTATTTTAAATATTAAAAATATTACAAAATTTTACTGTAATTTGGATCAAATAAATACAGGCTTGGTGAGCAGAAAAGACTTAAAAAATGTTAAAACCTTATTGTTTAAAAACTTTTGCCTGGTAGTACACCACCTTTAACGTTTCCAATTATGCGACGTTGATTCCGATTCTTATCAGCATCTTTCTAGAGACACAAGACGCAAGAAAACAACACACACTCCCTCTCTCTCTCTCACACACACACACACACACACACACACACACACATAAAAGCATGCACGCAGAAACAGTGGCATCAACAGAACTCATTTAGAGAGCTACAGCATCGCCTGAAGCAACTGTCCATTTCCTCACATACCAACACCCTAATGTTCACAGCAAACAATTAATGATAAAAGCAAGTGCTCATTAAGAGCGATGTTCTCATCAAAACCAGTGATTAAGTGTTTGTTATTTATATCATAACTGTAATTCAACACCCACTGTGAATCTCAACTCCACGCTGTACTTCCAGTTTTTTTTTTTTTAAGACGATAGATGTTAGTTCAGGGGAGCAGGGTTGTATAATAGCTTGTAATGTTTTAAATGTTGTTAGCTGTTACCCTTGAGCTCTGGCAGATGGAAGGCATGCAAAGACACATCGTCTCTGGGGTGGGACTCGCAAAGCTATTTACACATTTCCTTTGCCAAACGGAGAGAGTAATTATCTGTCTCAAAGAGAAATCAATCCAATACCATGGAAGGCCTCCAAAGGCGCAGCAGCAATATGAAAGCTACAAACGATGATGATGAAAAAATGAGCTGTACACGGCCGAGCCTCATTTTTTTTTTCCCTTCCCAGTGACTGTTCTTGGGTTTGAAGCCTAGCAGAGAGTCTGTCTTTGAGCAGCGTTAGCACACAGCTTTAAACAGCAGAGCACTGCACACACCAGATGGGACTCGCTCGCTTCAATCCGTATGATTTTGTTTAGCCAAACATATTGTTTATGTCGCTGCAAAAAAGATTGAGAGAAATACAGAAAAGCACACTTGTTGACTAAAAAACAGTTGTTAAACTTGCATAACATTTCCTTAGTCAGGGTTAAAAGAGCACAGGGGAGAAGAAGTGCCTAAAACACAAATTAAAGGAGTTGAAATAACAGTTAAAACATGGGAAAAGAGTTCAAGCACAGCAAAATAAAAGACAAATAGGAAAAGTCAGCAAGAGAAGAACATGTGAGCAGAATACCAGATAAAAACAACTGAAATAAAAACATTGCTACATAAATAAATAAATAAAGATTCTTCTTCTTAATATGATTCTTCAAGTTCAATGACTCCTAAAAATAATAAGGTAACACTTGATTATTAAGTTTCATATAAGTAATTAACAAATGTAATGCTTAGCAGATCATAAATGTTTAGCTACTAATAAACAGTGTTGGGGCTAGTTACTCAAAAAAGTAATATATTACATATTACATATTACTCTCAAAAATAGTAATGCCTTACTTTACTTTAATACTCCCTGGAGAAAGTAACTAGTTATATTACTAGTTAAATTTTTTTTCTTACACAAAACACTGTTATTCTTAACAAAAAAGCAAACATGAGCTACTGCGTGCATCCACGGCAGAATGCAAACAAACAAAGCTCCTTTAAAGCTGACATCTCAGTACATATGCGATCTCATAAAGCTCTTATAACACAATGGATATTATGCACAATTAATCTTTCATAAATGTCTACACTTTGTGTGTTGTGATTCGCAAGCACGCAATATTCAGCACTGTTCAAAACTGTTGAGCAGTGAGTGAATTCTATCTGTTTATAAACACCACTGATTGGCGATGCGTTCCAAAAACCAGCAGATGGCTACATTGCTCATGCTGCAAACAAGTTTTAAATCGAAACTGCCTATTATTGCGCTTACTAATCATATCTATGTTGTTCTTGCTGCTTTTGTGCAATAGATGAGTAACATTTTTTTGTTTTTTAGATATTTTATGTTTAGATATTTCTATTTTGCGGGAGTCCCGCGAATCATTTTATTTTCCCGCATCCCGCACACACACACGAGTCTCTACCCGCCTGCACCCGCACTTGCCAATCAAGTTTTGTCCCGCAAAGTGATGGGTCGTTCTTGAACGATTCGTTCATTTTGAACGAATCTTTAATGTGACTCGGGAAGAACGAGTCGTCTCGGGGAGTGATTCGTTCAGTCGCGCATGCGCAATTGCGCAACTATGAACGAACGACTCAAACCCGAAGGCTGAATCCGAAATCGCCCCCTATACCCTCAAATAGTGCACTACTTGAGGGGGACAGCCATTTTAAGTGGTGTTCGAAACCATAGTGGACATTCCCGAGTGCACTCATTAAATCCCCAAAATGCACCGCAAAAACGAGTGTACAACCGATGTACGCTCAACAGCTAGAGATAACCCATAATGCACTGAGAGAGTCGCGCGCCGACTGAATTCCCGCGTATCGCCAGATGATGGCACCCGCAGCTGAATCATCCATCCGTTCATTTTACAATGCGCTGGTTCTTGGCGTAATACAGCGTACAACACCGGTACCAATTCGTTGTAAATTGATTATTATTATTTTTAACCAGGGTTTATACGTAAATTCCTTGACATAGTTCAAGATAAATCCTTTAATCTTACTACTCGAACTGTCTGTTTTAAATGATTGTTAAACAGTAAGCAATAGTATGCAAAAGCGGCAGTCCTTACGGTGCACTTAGTGTCCGAATTCACTCACTCGTTTTTCATTCACTCCTTCAAGTGAACTGTACTAGTGGACTAATGTAGGGAATAGTGAATAGGGTATAGGGGGCGATTTCGGATACAGCCGAAGAAATGAACTAATCAATTCTATTTCCGGCTCAGGCAGCATAGGTAAAGCGTATTGGGCTGTCAGGTGATGAACAAACGACTCAAACCTGTCATTAAACTGGTTGTTTAAACGGATTAAAATGATTTATATATCATGTAATGCACATGTTTACATTTACAAATGTAAAAATGTTTGGAATTTTCAACACTTTACACTTATTCAAAACCAAAGTCTTTCAGGGCGACACATTTAATTTAATTTAATTTAATTTAATTTAATTTTATTTTATTTTATTTTACAGTATTTTATTTTATTTTATTTTAGTGTGTATTCAGACTTTTACTACTTGCACATCTTTACAAATCATTATTAAGTATAACATTAATTAATACAATTAATTTAATATAATTGTTACAAAGCTTGAGTAAAGGGTGAATTGTTTAAAGGGATAGTTCGAGCATTTAAGACATGAAGTTGTATGCAATCCTTATCAGCACTATAGTGTATACACACTGACCCACACTGCGTTCACCTCCCTGGTCAGAGTTCTGGCCGCTGGAAGTTTTTCAAGAAAGTAGTCACGGTTAGTTTCCGGGGCCTCAAAACTGTGCGTTTTTACGTGAAAAAAAATATATGCGTTTCAAAGCTTGATTAATTTACATCACAAAAAACACTCCTGACAAAAATCATACCTCAGTTTTAATCGGCACTATATTCTTTCCGTTTCCATCAATCCGCGCTGCTGTCAGTTCGCACGTTCCGATCAGCTGTTCCATTACACACTCGAATGACAACGACGTAAAAAGTAGAGAATTAACAATGGTGCGAACTTGTAAATTCCCAGGTTGTGACCACAAGAATGTGCAGGGATCGCCGTTCAGATTCCATCGTTTTCCTGTTTCTGATATAGTTATGAGACAGCTTTGGCTGGTTGCCATCGGCTACTCTGCGGGAGCTAAAATATCCAGTATCAAGGATTTTCGTGTGTGCTCTCACTTCAGCGAAGACGATTACATCCCCAACCAAGGAGGAAAAATCAAAAAACGGATTTTAAAGAGTTCTGCTGTACCAGTACCACGGGTAAGCTATATTTACTAACTTTATGTCGCATACGACAGGTTTATTTTGAAGCTAACGTCGGTTTTTAGGCTAACGTTACACTGAGAATATTCTAACCGGGGCAGTGATAGCATCGACAACAATCGACTGTCTATGTGGTGAGAAAATCGGCAAATGTCATAACTAATGAATTTAATTGAATCTATATAACACAACAAAATATGATGCTTTGCTATATTTGTTATTGTCTGTAACTATGCGGAACGTGTGTCGGTATCATCGTGTTTATAAGTGTGCTTGAAGTCACATACAGGTAGGTCTAAACCAGGTATCTCCAACTCCGGTCATCGTGAGCTACATTCCTGCAGCTCGATGTTTTCCTATGACAGGACACCTTTCTCAAATGAGACATTCTGTACAAGCCTGCTAATTACCCGTTGATTTGAGTCAGGTGTGTTGCATCAGAGAAAAACTAAAACCAGCAAGACAGTAGCTCACGAGGACTGGAGATCAAAC
>NC_133366.1:12381352-12460600 GCF_049309525.1 Garra rufa
ACATCATTCTTCACACTGGGACGAACGACCTTAGTACCAGAAAGGTGGATGTTACTAAAGCCCTGTCCAACGTGGTGAAAACAGCTAGCAGAATCTACCCCACAGCCAAAGTCATCATCTCTACCCTTCTACCTCGCAGAGACGTACCACAAAAGATCATAAACACAATCAACGCGGAGATAGCTGGAATCTGTGCTTCAATGATGAATGTCCACATAGCCGACCATCAGCGCATCACCCACAAGCATCTGTATGACCACATCCACATTCATCGAGAGGGCATGAGACTGTTTGCAAAAACCATCAAGGAAACAGCCCTGAAACCCCCTCAGAAGACACTTTCTGATCAGGAGGAGAGGGTAAGACAGTTTCCCGGCAGACAGTCAGACAGCTACGCCGCTGTAGTAGCAGGTAGAGGTAGAACAGACACCAGCGACCTTAACCAGATTAAAAACATGCTGAAGATGATATGTGACAACCTGTTAGCTTAACTACTTAAAGTGTGTCTGTAGTTTAATATTATTATTTCTTAATAACTTTTATTTGATGCATTTCTATTTGATTATTTCATATTTGACAAGTTGTAACACTGATTCACCCATGATATTTATTTATTTTATGTATAACCTCTATACTTAATTTCGAACTGATTATTTATATTTTAAAACACGATTTGGTCATGAATTTATACATTATTCTGGTAAATACAATACTCACCAATGACATCATTTAAAATAACATGTTATAATATTCAAGGGATGTTCTCTTCAGCTTTTGGAGAGAAAAGTACTAATCCTGATTTTGTTAATGCTGTACATAGTTCAGATATAATTATATTACTTGAGACATGGAGTCGTTTAGACTCCAAAACTTATACCCCTTCAAACTACAGAGAGCTACGTATTCCCTCAATTAAACAGCCTAATGTGAAAAACGGAAGAGATTCAGGAGGAATTATAGTTTGGTTCAAAGAACATCTGTGGCATTATATTCAGCCTATGAAAAAGGGAAAAACACATATTTGGATAAAACTTAAAAAAGAGATTTTGTGTTTAGATGAGGACCTGTACCTGTGTGCCACATATATCCCCCCATATGAGTCACCTTATTATAACAAAGACATCTTCTCAACCCTTCAATCAGAGATAAATTACTTTCAATCTATCGGTTCAGTTCTATTAATGGGAGATCTGAATGCCAGAACAGGGAAGGAAGTGGACTACATCAGCTCAGATGGAGACAAATATATAAATGGTTCATTTAATCATCAACACAAACTCTTTACTAAAACACGCCAGAATTATGATAACATAATTAACAGACATGGAAAACAAGTCCTGCAGCTCTGCAAAAGCCTGGGCCTATATATAGTTAATGGCAGAATAAAAGGTGACTCCCTGGGTCGATTTACATACTGCTCATATTTAGGCAGCAGCACAGTAGACTACGCCATCACAGATATAGACCAAAGTAAAATCAATTATTTCACTGTGATGCCACAGCTGCCATTTTCAGACCATAGCCACATAGTCCTCAGTCTCAACAGATCAGTGAATCATCTGCCCTCTTTAAAACAAAAAGTTAAACTATATCCACTCCCCCCCAAATTTAAATGGAGCAAAGACAGTCCTGCCCAGTATGAAGCTGCGCTCCACAGCACCCAAGTTGACAACATGATAAACTTATTTCTCCTGACTACATTTAGTGAAGAGAAGAGAAGTATCAGTTTAGCAACTGAACAGTTAACTCAAATCTTTTCTACAGTGGTCAGAAAAGCCCTCAGAAAAAGAAAAAAATTCAGATGCAAAGAATTGGCTAAAGATGTTTGGTTCGATAAAGAATGCCAAAAACTAAGAAAAGAATTACGATCATTATCAAATAAAAAACACAGAGACCCAGCAAACCAACAAATACGAGCCACATATCAACAAACCCTCAAAATATACAAGTCACTGCTAATACAGAAGAAAACTGATCACATAAAAATAAAAATAAACAAAATTGAGGAGGCAATCGATCAAAATTATTTTTGGGACCTATGGAAAAATTTAGAAAAATCCAAAGAGACCAAACACCTTCCCATCTATGACCCAAAAATCTGGACTCAACATTTTGGAAAACTCTATTCACTAAACGAACCAACCCCCACCCAAAAACATCTGACTTCCCAACTAAATAACCTGGAATACACTATTAAAGACAGGCTAAATCATTTAGACAAGCCCATAGAATTAACTGAGCTGACAGAGAAGATGAAATCCCTAAAAATGAAGAAATCAAGTGGCTTAGATGGAATATCTAATGAGATGCTGAAACACAGCAGCCCCAAACTGACAGTTGCTGTCCTAAAATTATTCAACCTTTTATTAAAATCTGGACACTTTCCTGAGATCTGGAAAGAGAACCTGATTACCCCAATTTTTAAACAAGGAGATAAGTATGACCCAAATAATTATAGAGGCATTACAGTGAGCAGTAACCTCGGAAAACTATTCTGTTCGATCATTAATGACAGATTAATTCAGTTCATCCAAGAACACAAAATTTTAAACAATTGTCAAATTGGATTTATGCCTAAACAGAGAACTTCAAATCACGTTTACACACTCCACACACTTATACAAAAATATGTTCACCAAACAAAACAAGGGAAAATATTTGGCTGCTTCATTGATTTTAAAAAAGCCTTCGATTCGGTATGGCATAATGGACTTTTTCTAAAACTAATTCAAAGCGGAATAGGAGGAAAGACATATGACATCATAAAAGACATATACAACGGAAACAAATGCTGTGTCAAAATCAGTGACAAACGGACTGATTATTTCAGTCAGACCAAAGGAGTCCGTCAAGGCTGCAACCTGAGCCCGACTCTATTTAATATCTACATAAATGAATTGGCATCAAAACTCGAAAAGTCCTCTAATCCTGGCCTGACCCTAGAGGGCAAAGAAATCAAATGCCTCCTGTACGCCGATGATCTTCTGCTCTTGTCACCTCATGAAGAGGGGCTACATGAAAGCCTCTCAATTTTAGAAAATTACAGTAGAGACTGGGCCTTACCAATAAACATGGAGAAATCCAAAATAATGATCTTTCAGAAAAAGCCTCGCCTTACTGACAAAAAGTATAGTTTCACAATCGGGGGAACACTTATTAATCATGTCACATGTTATAATTATTTGGGTCTCACAATCTCAGCTTCGGGTAAATTGGATCTGGCAATAAAACATCTGACCGATAAGGCACGTAGGGCTTATTACACAATTAGAAAATCACTATTCAAATTCAACCCACCCATTAAATTGTGGCTGAAAATCTTTGACAGCATCATCAAACCCATTCTTCTGTATGGCTGTGAAATCTGGGCCCCCAAATTTAAACTAAACTATGATTCTTGGGATAAAAACCCCACTGAAATTTTCCACCTCGAGTTCTGCAAGAACATCCTGGGACTCCACAGAAACGCCCCTAATCTCGGCTGCAGGGCAGAATTGGGCAGATTCCCCCTCCTAGCAGAAATCCAGAAGAGAACAGCGAAGTTCTGGTTCCATCTGTCTGACACACTGACAGACGGCTACCATCACTGTGCTCTTACTTACAGGGCAGGACACCCAGAGAGTGACCCCATGCAATATTTAGTGGAAAAACACCAACTAAATTCAACAATTCAGTTTAGACATGCAAAAGTTAAAGAAATTGGTAGATTAACCCAGGAAGAATATATCCATGATTGGCAAATCAAAATAGCACAAATTAACAAATTAAAGTACTTCTCCAGATTAAAGACTGGTTATCAATTGGCACCTTACTTGACCAAAATTAAAGATTATCATCAGAGAAAGCTCCTGACAAAGTATCGTCTAAGTGAGCATAGTCTATATGTAGAGACGGGTCGACACAAGCAGAGCTGGAGAGCCAGAGAGCTAAGACTGTGTTCTCACTGCACAGATGGACTTATAGAGGATGAGCTGCATTTCCTTACGGAGTGCAGCAAATATAAAAACATCAGAGACGCCTATTTTACCAAAATAGCTCAAATTGTGCCTGATTTCCAACAAGTAAGCCACATAGACAAACTCGGTTATATCTTGGGAGAGAAAGACAAGTGTATCCATTTAGCAGCGCAGTATGTTTCCTCCTGCCACATTATGAGGGACAAAGGCTGAACCCCCCTTTTCCTTATCACTGCTCTCTGTAGATATTTACATGATATTTGCTATTGTTTTTGTTTTCTTTTTTATGCATTTATTTATTTATTTATGTATTTATTGTTGTTGTTCACTGTTTATTGCTTTGGCAACATTGTACTATTATACAGTCATGCCAATAAAGCTCAATTGAATTGAATTGAATTGAATTGAGAGAGAGAGAGAGAGAGAGAGAGAGAGAGAGAGAGAGAGAGAGAGAGAGAGAGAGAGAGAGAGAGAGAGAGAGAGAGAGAGAGAGAGAGAGAGAGAGTAGCAAAAAAACTGATCTGTAATGGTTAGTTTAATGATATCCAGTCAAAAGAAAAGATTATTGTCAATCAGACATGGGTATATGCCACAAAATATTCTTGCTCCAATAGGTTCTAGTGCATACATATACAAACAACTCTGTGGAACACAAAGAAAGAAAGCCATACAGGTTCGTAACAGCATGAGGGTGAGTAAACTATGACAATTTTCCTATAAGTTTAAATCATGACTAATTTGTATTTGTAAAACCATTGCCATTTGTATGACCTCACTTGTACTAATACATTCGTATTTTTGCTAAATCGTACATATTTTACAAGTTCCCCAATTCGTATGAATTCGAGTTTATATCTCACAATTCTGACTTTTTTCAGATTTATGTGATATAAACTCACAATTGCAAGAAATAAAGTCAGAATTGCGAGATAACTTGCAAATGCGAGTTTTTATTTCGCAATTTTTGAAAAAAAAAAAAAATTCTCAGAATTGTGCAGTTGCGAGTTATAAAGTCCAATTTTGAGGGGAAAAAAGACTATGTTCTCAGAATTCAGACTTTATAACTTGCAATTGCGAGTTTATATCATGCAATTCTGACTTAATTTCTCCGTTTTTATACAAAAAGTCATAATTCTGAGTTTGCATCATGTAATTCTGAGGAAAAAAGTCAGAATTGTGAGATGTAAACTTGCAAGTAATGCATAATGACTACTGTTTATCTAACATTTTTTTCTCAGAATTGCATGATTCCAACCCTGACATCTTTTTTCTCAGAATTATGTGATATAAACTCGCAATTCCAACCTGATCTCATGGCAATTTGTGCATATTTTACGAGGTGGCTAATTCATACAAATTCGCACAACCTCCCTTGTGCGATTTTTGCTAAATCGTTTAACAGTTTCCCCAATTCGTATGAATTTGTACAAATTGCCTGCCCCTAAACCTACCTGTCACTTGGGTCTAGACAAATCGTACAAAATCTTACGAGTGAGGTTGTACAAATTAGCCACCTTGTAAAATATATACGTACAAATTGGTCATGAGATAGCATTGGCAATTCTGACTTTTTCTCTCAGTTGTGAGTTATAAAGTCAGAATTGTGTGATATAAAATATATAAAGTCACTATATAAAGATGTAAAGTCATAATTCTGACTTGTTTTAAAATTGCGTGACAAACATATTTTACGAGTTGCCCAATTCATATGAATTTGTATGAATGATCTACCCCTAACTGGCCCCTAAACCTACCTGACAAAATGTTATGAGTGATGTTGTACGAATTCATACAAATTAGCCACCTTGTAAAATATGTACGAATTGATCCATGATATGTCAGAATTGCATGACATAAAGCCACTATATAAAGATATAAAGTCACAATTCTGACTTTTTTCACAATTGCAAGATTTTATTTTGCAATTTTTTTTTTCTCATAATTGTGCAATTGTGAGTTATAAAGTCCCATTTTGAGGGGGAAAAAAGACAACAAACACAATTCTACATAAACTTGCAATTTTGACAAAAAACTGGCAGTTATGAGTTTATATCACACAATTCAGACTTAATAACTCGCAATTGCATGTTGAGATAAATTTGCAATTCTTAGGGGAAAAAAACACAATTGCCAGTTTATTTCTCAAATGGCAAATTTATGTATCACAGTTCTTACACAAAAGTCAGGATTTTGAGTTTGTATCATGCAATTGTGAGAAAAAAAGTCAGAATTGTGAGATGTAAAGTCTCATTTACCTTTTTATAATTTTATTCTGTGGTAATAATGGGCAAAAAAAGAAATGTATAATGACTACTGTTTATTTTTCCTTTGATATGACAATCAAATATGTATTTTTAAAATTCAGATGAAGTTCTATTAAACAAAGTAAAAGTAGGGCACAAAATACACTAATTAAATGAAAGAAATGCATATCTATCTATCTATTTATCTATCTATAGATTTTATTGCACTGAATTATAGGGTTAACAGAAATGACTGTTAAATTAATGGATAATGTCCTGATAGAAAAAGTACCCCCCCCCACCTCCCCACCCCCACAGTATAGAGTTGATTTATCTGTTTGACACCAAATGTTTTTATTTTATATATGTATGTATGTATGTATGTATGTATGTATGTGTGTGTATATATATATATACAAAGTTTTTAAACTAAATGTTTAATATATCACATGTTTTAGTCAACTCAAAGAAAGAAAAAAAAAAAGACATTTTACACATGCAGCTAGTTATTTATGAACCAAGCGCCTATTAAGTCTAGACTCACTAAAAAGGTAGACACATTGATTTTCCAGAGCCGAAACATCAAAACAATATAATTAGTCAGTGGACGTTAAGACCTCTTTCATTTATTTTACATTAAAGCTCTCATCTCAGACAAAATCGTTTATTGGCTCTCCCATGTTTCATTCTAGCTGTGTTGTTAACGACAATGTATATTTGATCTGCTTTAGAATGAGATATTACTAAAATCCAGTACACCACTGTTGAAAAAACAATAAATCATTAGGTATAATCAGCCCTGGTTGAGCTGCTGAGACATCCTCATAAACTGACCCTATACCAGTTTTCACTACTCAAAGTCAGACTGAACGATTTGGAAATCCACAGAAACCCATCAAAACTAATCACGGATCGGAGAAAGTGAGCACTTCCAACCACATTTCCTATGAATTTTCTCTATCAAATCTAACTTCTCATGCTTTCTCTTTTTTTCTGGTATTGATCAGAAAGGAGGCAGATGACAGCTAAAATAATGCTTTTTTGAGGCTTGAGCGAGTGTTTCAAAAGAGATGAATTACACAGTGTGTTATAAATGTCCCACAGAGCTCCTGTTGGGTCCCACCCGGAACAATCTATTTGTAGAATGTCAGGAAAAAAATTGGGCATATAAATCTTTGGTTAGTAAATAGCAAAACGGGAATAATCATTGAAGTGAATCTGTTTTTGATGGGGGGTGGCACAGGGGGTTTTGGAGATTATGCTTTGGTGCTTTTGGATTTTATTTGTTACTAACAACATAATTAGTAAGAGCCCTAGCCAAACAGCTGATCACATGGCAGACTGTCATCTGATCTAATTATGATATAAAAATATTTCATGCAGTCAGAAGATCATAATAAAGAGACGTCTACTCAGAGCCTTATAATGCTAAAAAATAAATGCAAAAATTTGCATTTGCATTTTTTGAAAATGTTGTGAACAATGTTGTCAAAACGATCCCATTCACACAGATTCACTATACAACTATATTGCTGTATTATGCATAACAGGCCAGTAGTTGGTGGTGTTTGTAAAGAAACACTAAGCATCTGCACACAAACCTGTAACACGCATGCGCATTATGTCACAGTTTTCACAAATTCATGTTTTTCTAATTCATAACGTTATTGTTTTCAAAACTTTTAAAAGTTAGCATTTTCAGGCACCAACATTTTGTTGTCATGTAAATGAACGATTGTAGAGGGTGGAGATTGTAGAAGGTAAGGTGCTTAAACTCAGCTAACAAAAATATGCTGTCATTAAGTTATGTAAATGTTATTTCTGAATATTGTTTGAATGTTTAAAGGGAATCACGGGTATTAAGACTTGTATGGCTCAATATGACATAAATGATGTCTTTTACGGAAATCTGTAAAATCGAAGATTTGAATCAATTGAACCGATTGCTTTGTAAAATGATTCACTGGCTGTATCTGAAATCGCCCCCTATGCCCTATTCACTATTCCCTATCCCTACATTAGTCCACTCATACAGTTCACTTGAAGGAGTGCATTATGGGTTATCTCCAGCCGTTGAGTGTACATCGGTTGTACACATAGACTGTAAAATATATGGATGTAGTGTCCGTGACGTCACCCGTAGGTTTCTGAAGAGCGATTTTGAACCACATAGTGGGCGGGATTCGACCGTCGCCAACTTGGAATCGCGTCATCACGCGCCACTCCCGGGTAATCGAAAATGGGCAAAAGGGTGGGAGGTGGGTGGAGCTGGTTGCTGAAACCACACCCATCTAGCGCAACAGTGGTGACAGCAGCGGCAATCCCCCTGTCACTCAAGTGGCCACACCCTTAACAGTTGACATGAAGGGCGAGATTAGCTATATAGACCAAAACAACTTTTTGTACCAGGCTGTAAACATATTTTTTTTCTGCTGTGAAGTTAGGCATTTTAACATGGGGCGTCTATGGGAATGACTCCCTTTTGCAGCCAGTCGATGAATTGCAGTTTAAGTCACTTCCGTGTTGGTTTCAATAGAGAGAGTGTTAGGTTGCAGCTTGGTTGTACACTTGTTTTTTGCGGTGTATTGTGGGATTGAATGAGTGCACTCGAGAACGGCCACTATGGTTTCGAACACCACTTAAAATGGCTGTTCCCTTCAAATAGTGCCCTATTTGAGGGTATAGGGGGCGATTTCGGATACAGCCTCCGTTTCCAAGAGCTCGAAATACCACACGCTAATGACGCCTGCTGGTTAGAAGTGTATAAATGCAACAAAAACTCAGGCTAAAACATGCATTAAAACAGCTTTTAAAAACCCATTGCAAATGTTTTATTGAATGTAAAGTACATTAAATACAATAAAAGTACTACAGTACCATTAAATATGAAGTGTCTGTATAATGTGTATTTTTAAAAAATATTTTATATTAATTTGCAGGGCTTGTTTTGTTTGTTTTAGGGAGAGCTTGTATGTAGAGGCCAGTAGAGGCTATTACTTCTAATCCTTTTAATTACACAAATGTCTCATTTAAAATGTCTACAAATTAGTTAAACTGATCCGAGATCAGGTAAAAACCACAGACGCTGCTTTATTTTGGTTCGCCGTTGGGGGGCGATCTCAATGAGCTTGCATGATTCACAGGTTTACACAGATCCCCAACGCAAACCATTGAAATTTCAAAACGTTTCGAAACAGCTATGACATAATGAAGCCTTGTTTACAAAAATCACGTGACTTTGCCAGTTTGATACGTGCTTCAAACCACAGTTTCGAAACTTCCACATGAGTTTCAAAGCTTCATGAAGCAGTGCTTCGAAAGTGTATATCAGTACTGTAAAGCACTGGAAGTTTTGTTATTTAAAAAACCAACATAGTTTTATACATTATTTTGATGATGTAAAATAGTTGCACTCTGTGGGCTACTTGCGCTACCTGTTTCTATTTTTACCGCGATACAACACGGAAAATAAAATACTGATACAATGCTGATGCTGATGCTGATACAACATTGTGCGGCTTTTGGTTGTAATTTTTTCAGTCCAAGGACAACAAAAGAGCGATGTAAGTCTTCACTGCTTTCTTAGCTAAAAGAAGAGGAGAAAAGAATGGAAAGATGCCTGTGGACGAATAAAACTTCCTAAAGACTAAGTCTTCCTAAAGTCTTTGTTCTCTCCACTTTAGCCATGATGTCTTTGAGGCTTTTAGTAAATCACAGCTACTGAAAGAGCTTACAAACGGCAGAGACAAGAAACGCTAGATGCCACCCTTCCAGGATGTAAACATGTTGATGCTTGTTTTGACACTGTGGCCACTGAAGGAGTTTCTTAGTGTGGATTTCACAAATTAATGGAAAATTAATGGTACAGTATTTTGTTTAAGCCTACTCTTATATCCATTGCCACCTATAGCTGTGTCATTAGCTGTGGTCATTGTATCAGCATTTTATTTTCCGAGTTGTGTTGTGGTAAAAATAGAAACAGGTAGCGCCAGTAACTCACCGAGTGCAACCATTTCATGTTATCAAAATAATGACACCCCTCATGGTCCAAAATATGTGTAAAAAGATGTGGGGTTTTTAAAATAACGTAAATCTTTAATGGGTTTTCTACTACATAGCCAGAGCATTCGCTGTTAGCTCGGTAAGCTTAAGCTTAATCGCCAACATATTAAACAGTAGGCTATATCTATTGTTTTACATGGGATGGATATATCTTTCATTCATTATTTGGGGGCCTATACTGTATATCCTACAAACTTTTAGCTTTTTACCAATTTCGCCATGTCTTCGATTTCCAGACCTACATTACATTTGCAACACACAACATCAGAAATAGCTTTTAAATGAGTGTTGGCGTCTTTGTTACCTCTGTTTCTGCCTCCGCACAGTCAGCAGTCGCTGAGGGTTCACTCTAATATGTGATCGGCAGCAATTACACGTGTCTCCCCTGATGCAGAGCTAATGGGACTGGATGAGACCCAGTCCAGCTCCTCTGCTTGATCGGAAATCAATTTCACTTTTACAGCCCTACATAAATTCAAATACAGCAAGCCAGGACTGCTGAGAAGATACTCAAGCATAATGTCATTGGCGAGAACCATGAAATATTTCAAGACACCTCTGGAGCTGGCTGTATTTATTATTCTAACCGAAAAATAAGGCATAACACATAAACTGAGTCGAGCTATACCGCACGGATGAGTCCTATTATAAGAGCAGACTGGGAAATAATCAGCTGGATGCTCTGGCACAATGTCATTTCACTTTACATTGGCGCATATCCAATTTTGTGGTGGCGCATATAAAATATCTTATATAAATCATTAGCTGTCATTTAGTCTGATTTATTAACTGTGCATATATACGCCCCAAAAAAACTTTGTGCGGACGTTTCTCATACATATGTATGTTCACACTTTAAATTTATTGTAAATTAGTGGAATTTAGTGAATCATTGAATCATTTATTCAACGAATTTGTACCGAACAATGATTCATTCAGGAATCATTCAAAACAGCTATTCATTTAGAAACGCCTACTGAGTGGAGGTAAACAACAACTGATTCTGCTCTGAAGTTGTTTGAAAGTGTTTTCACTGGCAAAATAAATAGTAACATATGGAAGCCCATTTCCGCCACTGAATAATAAAAAAAAGGTAATTGCGACTTTTTTTTACAATGCTGAATTTTTTTTCTAAGAACTGCAGAATACAAACTCGCAATTCTGACTTTTCTTTTCAGAATTATGAGATATAAACTCACAATTGCATGTTATAAAGTCACAATTCTGACTTTTTTTCACAGAATTGCCTGATATAAATTGTGAGAAATAAAGTAAGAATTGCAAAACAAAAACTAACAATTCTGTATTTTTTTTTTTCGCAACTATGAGTTAATATCTCAGAATTCTGAAAAAATGAAGAATTGTGAGTTTGTATCATGCAATTCTGAGATAAAAAGTCACAAGTCTTTTTTTTTTTTTTGGCGGAAACGTGCCTAAAAAAGTAAGTAATTGATTTATCTGGCAATACTGTTGATCTGAATATAAGCGTTTGTTTACCTTCGGTGGAATCACGCAGTCTCTCAGCACTCTTTCTGTGGTAATGTTTAATTATTGATACAGTCTACATAAATGTGCTGTTAATTACCTGAAGTCTATAAAGTTTTGATTGTGTTATTCAGTCATAATTGTGAGATATAAACTCGCAATTCTGAGAACATATCAGTCTTTTTTCCCCCTCAAAACTGGACTTGATAACTCATAGTTGCAAGTTTATATCTTACAATTCTGAGAAAAAAGTCAGAATTGCGAGACACAAACTCGCAATTGCATAAAAAAGTCTGAATTGCGAGTTTTTATTTTGCAAATCTGACTTCTTACAATTGTGAGTTTATATCACACAATTCTGAGCAAAAAAGGTCAGACTTTATATCTTGCAATTGCAAGTTTATATCTCATAGTTTTGACTTTATAACACGCAATTGTGAGTTTGTATCTCACAATTCTGAGACAAAATGTCAGAATTATGAGTTTGTATCATGCAATTCTGAGAAAAAAATTATAATCGGGCAATACAGTTGATCTGAATATAAGCATTTGTTTACCTTCGGTGGAATCACCCAGTCTCTCAGCACTTTTTCTGTGGTAATGTTTAATTAATGATACAGTCAACATAATTGTGCTGTTGATTACCTGAAGTCTGTGCAGTTTTGATTGTGTTTCAACTCGTTTTTGAGAGTGAGACATTAAAACGACGGCGTGAGACGTAACTGTCGTGCAGAAAGCCCTTATATGGAAATAGTTTGAGTTTATACTATGCTAATTAACTACTAACTTCAGGCACACGCCCCCTCATTAGGATATGTTTAGAATAAACTAAATCTGTCAATGTTAAAACAAGGATAAGAACAAATTTATGTTGTAAAAGAATTATTGAGAGTCCTTTCCGTTCTCATACATTAAGTACAAAATTTGTACACACTCATTACTGTATGTGACCTAAATGACTGGGGACAAAGTTTAACTGGAAATTGATGTTAAGGAAGGCTCAACAAGTAGCTCATTAAAAAAAGTTAAAATAAGAACTCGCAAGGGCGTTAGAATTCATGGCTTTGAACATAAAACTCTGTTTAATTAATTATTAGACACAGCCTTTACTTCTGCTGCATCTATAAGTTGTGCCGGTCTTAAATGGTCCGAGGAGATATTTTTTCACACCACCGCTATCCAATGAGGATTTTTTTTTTAAAGCAGCAGATTGGGGACCAGCCTTGTGATAAATGCCACATTTAATGCCTGGGGAAAAATGATGGGCAGTGATAATTTCACTTCTGTAATGTTTGACCTGCTTGCAGCGCTGCATGGTGGAGTGATGGATGTTTTTTGCATCCATCAACCTGGTTATAGTGGTCGTAATGAGGAACGGTTGAAATACTACTGAGACGCCAGGGTTCACGGGTTCGGCTTCTTGAGACTTCCTTGTGCAGCTTCTTATGACTTTACAAAACACAAGAGATGTGCTGCAAAATGCAGATTTTACAAAGTGGTGGATTGCCAGTGAGGTGTACAAGCAGTTTTGTCTCAGGGGTTTGTAGGTGGGTGTAGCTAATTACGCTGCTAATAAATGGCAAGCTTTATTCTTCATAGGCAGCTGGCCAGCCGGCTCATTAAGGAGTGTTAATAAATGGGCTAGCAGTTCTTTTTGCAAGAAATGCTTCTGTAGTCAATGATTCTTGCTCAAAAGAGGTTTTGGACCTAAACTCGTTGTACTTAAGTGACTCTGGACCACAAAATAAGGGTCAGTTTTTTGAAACTGAGATTTATGCATCATGTGAAAGCTCGATAAATAAGCTTTCCATTGATGTATGGTTCTGGAATCTGAGGGTGCAAAAAAATCAAAATATTGAGAAAATCACCTTTAAAGTTGTCCAAATGAAGTTCTTAGTAATGCATATTACTAGTCATAATTAAAGTTTTGATATACTTATGGATGGAAATTTATGAAATATCTTTATGAAACATGATGTTTACTTAATATCCTAATGATTTTTGGCATAAAAGAAAAAAATCGATCATTTTGAACCTATTGGCTATTGCTACTAGTAGACCTGTGCTATCAACATTTTGTGGTTCAGGGTAACAGAAATTTACTGTTCACAATAAAAAATAATAATAAATAGAGATTTTTCACATAGTTGAGAAAGCTCTATACACATAGATTCACTTCAGAAAGTCTTTATTAACTACCCAGAGCTGTGTGGAACACTTGTTATGATGGATGGATGCACTTTATTTTCCTTCAAAATCTCAACAGCCATTCACTACCATTATAAAGCTTGGAAGAGCCATGACATTTTTAATATAACTCTGAATGTATTCATCTGAAAGAAGAAAGTCATATACTGTACATCTAGGATGGCTCCAGGATGAGTAAATCATGGGATCATTTTCATTTTTGAGTGAACTATCCCTTTGTTTATTTCTAAATGCTAACATTGAAGCGTTTAATATTTAAAATCACAATCTGAATCAAAGAGGTAACATTTGCAGCTGCTATCCTATGGTCCTAACAGATTACATCGCTGTCTGATATAAAACGTTTATGCATCTGTCAAGCAAACACTACACTTGTACGCTTTTGTTGCTGGGGAGGCTAAAATTTGCCTAGTGCTGGAAAACCGAGCGGTCTCTCTATCGTTCGTTGTTTCCCTCTCTCTCTCTTTTTGCTGATGTGAAACAGGTCTTTCTGGCATTCCTCCTACAACATTAATTAATACTCCTGCTCTTGATGGATCGCTCCCGCTTTAGCCCATTCATCACTTCCTGTATGAGGCTACGACTCAAAGCTAGCTCGCTCTAGCTCTGTTCCTTCCCTCCGATCTGACAAACACTTTTCTGTGATATTGCTGTAAGATCACGAACAGGGAGAGCTGCTCTTAAGCTCAGAGTCAGACCTGTTAGTTAGCATTATACAGATTAATCTTGAGCATTAGCGCTCATTCATCACAGCTTGTCGAGACATTGCAGGCTTTTGAGATGCCATAAATCAGCGCCGGGTTTTTCCCATTGCTTAATGTTTTGACTCTGCGGTAGAGAGAATGACAAAATAACTCAAAAGTGTTGTAAAAGCGACAGATGTGTTAGCAACATTGGATTTACTGTTTCCAAAACCTGTCGAAGTGTCTGTCCATCTCTTGGGCTTTTTATACGTGGCTCTTTAAACTCAATGGCGTTGCCTTTAACCTTCGACAAAATGAAGCCCGGCACTTTAATTACAGGCCAGGAAAGGCTCTACTAATGATTAGCTGTTAGCACTGACACCCTAATATAGATCTTTCTCTCCTCAGAGACTAGAAGGTGATGCATTGGTCCGCTTGGTTCGTAGAGACCCGCACCTGCCAAGCGAAAACAGACCTAACGTAAATTAATATGCAGAGATGGCAGTCACTGCAGGCTCTCTCACTAGTCTGGATAACAGGGGTGTGTCGCCGATGCGCTTCAACAAGATGAAACATTTTATTGAGGTGTGGGATGATTTAGGGGCCACCGGGGGCCAGAGGAGCTGTAATGGTACAGTTTAAGAGAGGAAAACGATCCCAGGATTTTGACGGAAAGAGAATGTCATTGGTTTTATTGTCTGATGGGATGGCTAGATGTCTATGGCACAAAAAAACAAAACAAAAAAACAACTGAAACAAAATATAAAATAAAACGTAACTTTTTTATTTAACACTTGGCTAATGTGTAAAAAAAGTTAATAACTAGGGAAGGGTATTGTAAATACCGTCATACCGCAATAACACATTTTTTCGATACTACTGTGGTCGCATGACTCGATAAAACTTCTGAGAAAAGTTTGCTCAGGCGAATGGAGCGAACGAGAGGTAGCGGGAACTACATTTCCCATCAGCCCAGGCGTTGCCATCATCCTTTGCGGTCTGTTGTCGCTACAGACTGTAGCAGCAAGGAAAAGAGATAAGGTGCGTTCGAGATGCACTACACTAGCCTGCCGCCGGCTGGCGAGAGCAGCCGCTTGCAGTCGGGGGAGGAGTAAAGAGACGGCAGTCAAGTCGGACACTTATAGAGGATGAAACTGTATTCCAAACATACACAAAAAAGGAATAAAGAAAAATAAGAAATGAAACTACATAAGATAAATAAATAAAAGAAAAACGTTTCCCTATCATTTATTCTATACAATCGTTTTGCTTTTTTTGTTGATCATATCAGGTACGTGAGTTACTTTAATGTAATGCAATATGACGTTTATTATTTGCATCTTGGTTTTGTAGTTAGCTATAGGACATTTTTCAAATATAAGCAGTTTATTCAGTGTAGTGAAGCAAAGCATCCATTAAAAAAAACGGCCTCTGGTTGACCAGTTTTTTTTTTTTTTTTTAACTTTAACTCTTATACAATAAGCATATATATTTACCATATCGCCTAATCTTCATTTTCATCATTATTGTTTTTTTTAAATATCAGATATTCGATATAAAGATTGATTACATACAGGAAGTTTTTTAAGAAAAAAACACGCAGCACACTTCGTGCTTGTCATCACATAATCTGACCAATGAGAATAAAGTGTGTCGTCATCAAGGCTTTCGCAGCCGAATTTGAGCAACTGCAGCGCCTGACCTCTGCGGCTGGTCTCGTTTTGCTCTCACGGTACTTTGATGGCACACGTGATCGAAAGGCGGCTGCAGCGCCGATCAAAGTCGGACAAATGATCTTACCAGAATGCATTGTTTTGTAAGGCGGCAGCCGATTTCTGGCGGCGCCGCATGAAGTCGAACGCACCTATTGAAATGGTCGAACCTGCGCCGTCTGAAGTGCGTATGCGTCACGTATTCTTTTCAGCACCCATGTTAACGGATTAGAGCGTTCACACTGCACGCGGTTGCTGTCCGGCAGTACGTCCTAGAAGCGGTGCCTTTGCAGCAGTGCAGCGGTCGTTTCGGCACCGAGTCTATTTTTTGCTGCGCTGTATGCGCTGAATTAATGTTACAGTACGTTGTTCGCTGTAAAAATTAACATGGATTGACACGGAATGTACCATAAATGCATATAAATTTCACAGTCAACACGTGGCTTTTTGGCTAGGTTTAAAATAAGGAAAGGTGCCGTTTTAAAGAGCCTAAACTAGGCAACATAATAGATGCACTTGTCCAGGTAGAAAAGTTCTTTAAAGGATTGTTTTTAATAAAGATTTAATGCGAAAGCAAGGCATAAGAGCCTACTGCACTGCAAAAAAAATGCTTTTCTTACTTAGAATTTTGTCTTGTTTCCAGCCAAAATATCTAAAAATTCTTAAATCAAGAAGGATTTTCTAGACAAGTAAAAATTATTTTCTTGTTTTTAGTAAAAACAAGTCAAAATTAAGTGAGTTTTTGTTTAAAACAAGCTAAATAATCTGCCAATGGGGTAAGAAAATAGGTCTTATTTCAAGCAGACAACTCATTCAGCTAAACTGATTTGACTGTTTTTTACACGCTTTAATATTTTTTTTTTTGTTACTAAAATTGAAATATTTAAGTTTTTGTTTCAAAGTTTACAGATAGATGGCTAATTTGTATGCCATTGATATGTTCAGTGTTCATGTGAACTGTTTAATAAACACTTCAGGCACTTTTTTCGATTCTCTTCATTAGTTTTGTTTTTCCTGTGAATGATTCAATAAATACCGTACCGTGAAGTTTTGATACCGTTACATCCCTATTAATAACATTTTTAAAATTATTTATTTGTGACCCAGGACCAGAAACCATTCTTAACCCTCAAAGACCGAGACAGCCGCCGGCGGCTAAAAATAACTATTGTTCTTAAATGTTTAATAACTTTTGAACCGCTAATCCAATTTGAATGCTTTAAAAAGTATCGTAAAGTACAGAGTCTACTCTTTTCAGTGATATCGCATTTGTCTCATTTGGATATTCAGAGGCTCCGTGGTAAGCGTGATTACGTCATCACATTTCCTCAGCACTGATTCGTCAGATGAAATCAATACGTTTTGGTCCTCTGAGCCAAACAGGAACGATTGTTGATGCTTAGTCCCACCCCTGTGCCCCGATTGGTTCAAACTGTCATCTATTCAACCAATAAACATAGGTTTTGGTCTTTTGAACCACCGATTAGTATGTTTCTTTGCAGATCTGAACAGAGGCAAAGTGAAAGCAAAGTGCGTCTTGCGTGCATGAAAACAAACGCAAAATAACACATTTGCATGACAGCATTCTTTGAAAATGTACAGAAATACTCATGACAGAGCCCTTTGACGTAAAACAAACCAAAAACAAGGATGAAACAGCAGTAGATATCGGATAAAGCACTGGAATGTGGGTTTTCGGTCACTAGGCGATGTCCCGGTAAAATAGATTCCGACGCAGACTACAGCCAGCGGATCCATCTATTTGGTTGTTATATTATGTGACTAATTATTATATAGTTTTTAAAGATTATTTGTACTATTTTTTCGGTTGCACTCTGTATATTTCTCTCTCATTTTGTGTGTAGTTTGTGAATAATTTGGATTGTTTATTTTTTTGTTGCACAAGACAATTTGTGCAATTTTTCTTGTGCTACTTTCTACACTATTTGTGTTTATTGTTCATCTTTTGGATTAAGAATATATTTATCTGAAAAAGTAAATTATTTTTACTGTGTTTTGCTATTATTTAACACTGTTTCTGCGATGACTTTACTCCTGAAACGTTTTTGGACAGGTCTATATTGTCAATAAACGAAATGGGCCTGTTTTTCACTGAAAAGCGCCTAAATAATATTGTAATAATTGGCTATAACTTGCTTGGGGAATGTTATATATAGACAAAATTTTATTTGGAAGTGTAAAACACCTAAATACAAATTTTTAAAGAAAAAAATCCAAACTTCAGAAGTTTTTGTTTGAGCACACAGTAAAAAACACCCAATTGTTGGTAGCGTTTTTTCCTAAAATTCTGGAAATTCACTAATTTTTAGAGAAAACAAAAGGAAATTTGTAATTTTAAATTAGCTAGACATAAAGTTCAAGTTCTTATGTTTATAATGATATATGACAATTGATGCTGACTGCTAGAATAGGTCTGAAAAAACAAAGAAATATACAGGTGCCTCAGGTGCCCCAAAAATGTTCTAGGTCTTTAAGGGTTAAAGAAGCACAGGTATATTTGTAGCAATAGCCAAAATACATCATGTGGGTCAAAATTATTGATTTTTCTTTTATGACGAAAATCATTAGAATATTAAGTGAAGATCATGTTCCATGAAGATATTTGGTAAATTCCCTACCATAAATCTATCAAAACTTAATTTTTGATTAGTAATATGCATTGCTGAGAACTTAATTTGGACAGGCGATTTTCTCAATATTTTGATTTTTAAATAGTTGCATCTCGGCCAAATATTGTCCTATCCCAACAAACCATACATCAATGATGTATAAATCTCCATTTTATAAAATTGACCCTTAAGGCCTTTCCACAGTGCGGAAAAGTGAAACGAATATCGCATGCAATGACGCATTGGAATAAAACAACAGATTCCTATGAGTGCTTCCACATAGACCATGAACATTCGCACACTGAAAAAGCAATGTTTAACAACCAGTCCGACAAATCTTTTCAGTTTCGCAAAGCGAAAACACTGCTGTCCAAAAAGATTTGAGCATTACATCACGTGTCCGGAGCAGCTGCTGTTGCACAAAAGGACGAGAGTGGTGGTGCTGTTTCCAAAACCAGTGTAAACAAACACAGAAGAAGAGTATATATCACGCCTGAAATTAGTTCCCAGCTAGGTAACTTCCAATGAGGAACGCTCCCTGTGCATGCAGTTTATCACGTTGTGCTGTGATGTGCTGTGTGATATTACTGCGCCTGCTTTGGCCATATTACGGCAGCAAACTTCCTTGACTATTACGCCGGAATGGAAGTGTAGTTCCTAATCTTATCAGCCTAGAAAATCGCATCTTTACATATTCCGTTGGTAGTACACGATATAACTGCAGAAGAGTCAAGTTTTAAATAGGACAAATATCGAAACTCGTTGGTCATTTTTTAACGCAATGCTATTGGTCTAATAGGATTCAATGATCTATGCTAAGCTATGCTAAAAGTGATATCGCCAGAACAGGAGAACGGCTGAATGGATTTCAAAACGGTAAAAATCAACTAGGGGGGAGTTGGAGAATTAGCCTATTTCCAAAAAAAGTGGAGTGTTCCTTTAAATCCAAGAGACATATCTGAGGAAAAATGCATTGTTGGTCAACACTACCCAGCGTGCAGGTGTGAATTAGCAGAAAGCGAACAATCGGTTCACGTTCGGTTTGAAAGCACCATTCGTCAGCGATTCGCCTCGCATTTTCACATCGCACCTTTATGACTGGTTTTGTGGTTCAGGGTCACATGTATTTGTTTATTTTTTTAGTATTAACAATGCGTTTTAATGTGCTCTTTCCCGAAACGGTAAAGGTCCTCTAAATATTATTTTAGCTTGTTAGCCTGATTGTCGTGTTATTTACAAGCTCAAACTCTTTTGCAAACTGTCTTAGTACATGCTACATTTCTTTCTAGCTAAGTATTCTCTACTATAGAACAAGAAAAGATAAACTGAGCAGGTGTTTGAAGTAGAGGACGGATTGTTAACTCTGGATGCTTGCATGTTTTTTTTTTTTTTTACCTCAGATGACTCCTGTCTCAACTGCACTGCCTTAGTTCACATGTTCATGCAGCCGTTCAGCATCCAGATCTGGAGCTCTCATAAAGTCAGTCTGGAGTCCCACTATCTCATTAAAGCTCTCACAGGACCTGATAGCACCTAACTGTCTACTTGTCCTACAAAGGTGTGACACATACTGAATGAGCCATTGGAACAGTACAGTACAGTACAGTATGTTAGGCAAAGTTTCAACTTTGATGTTGTTTCCAATTGTTGGAAAGAATATAAATTCTACTTTTGTATAAATTCTACTTTTCTAAGTTTTGTACTTGCCTAGAAATTGTTGATATTTTCTTGACTTTTAAATTTTTTTTTTCTTCCTGTAATGTACCTGTAGCAGAACTCAAACTCTGTAGTTTAGTGACATATTTCTTTAGTTTGTATTAGAAACTATACCTTAAAGTTTGACATCAAAGACTGCAGACGGAAAATATAAGTACAAATCACATCAGTAGGAACATTCAACTATAGAATAATATGGGTGATAAAACAATTCTTAACAATGTTTTATATATTGTTTTAGAATATTTCATTATTTTATATTTGTGGTAAATATATGTATTTTTTTGTAATAAAATATATGTACAGCTAGTATTGAATTGCCTTTAATGAAGAAAGTTTGTTTGTTTAATATTATTGCTATTATTATTAATATTACTGATTAACTTTTACCACATAAACATCTTTGATTGATTTGTCAAATTGCAGTTCTGTAATCTTTGTATTTTATAATGACTCTGTAATTGAGTCAATAAACACAAAGCTTTTCTCTTAAGATATGCTGTTGATGTTTACGCCTTTAGCAAGAATATAAATACTCCTAACTAATCACCCTTTACGAAAGCCTTGTTATAATTAGCTAAATTAATTAATGATAGAAATTAAAACAAAGGGGAAAAATAAAGAAATGACAAAGAAAATTTTCAATTAAGATATAAAATAAAACAAACAATTGAAAACGTATTTGAAAACTAAAACTATCTACATATTTAATGATAAAAAAAAATCTGAAAAAATTAAAAACAACAAAATTACTAAAACTTAAACTAAAATTTAAATTAAAATGGAAATGATGGAAATTACAAAAAATTGCACTGGTCTGATGCATTAGTATACATGCTCTAATAAATACTCTAAACAAATCAGCCTTTACTGAATACTTCATTATATTAATTAATTATATTAAGTAATGTTATAATTAATACATAATTTGTAAAGATGTGCAAGTAGTAGAAGTCTAAAACTAAAACTGAAATACAATTAATTAAAACTATCTACATATTTACTGATAAAAAATAATAAAAATTAAACACAACACAATTACTAAATAAACTAAAATTTAAATTAAAATGAAAATTATAAATACAAAAACTATAACAGTCTAAATTAAACTCAAATAACACTGGTCTGATGCATTAGTATACATGCTATATTATTTTGTCTTATTAATTTTAAACAGGAAAATGTGATAAATTATTATATATTATTTGTATTAGAATTTTTTCGATATAAATTAATAAAAGAAACGTTTATATGGTAATAGTGAATTTGTAATAATAATAATAATAACAACAATAACAACAAAGAAACAGACTTTCTTCACTGAAGGCAATTTAATATTAGCTGTGCATATTATATTATAAAAACAATGAACACAAATATAAAATAAAATATTAAATATTATAAAACAAAATATTTGAAATAAATTATAAATGGTAGCAAGAACACACTTTAAAGGGATAGTTCGAGCATTTAAGACATGAAGTTGTATGCAATCCTTATCAGCACTATAGTGTATACACACTGACCCACACTGCGTTCACCTCCCTGGTCAGAGTTCTGGCCGCTAGAATTTTTTCAAGAAAGTAGTCACGGTTAGTTTCCGGGGCCTCAAAACTGTGCGTTTTTACGTGAAAAAAATATATGCGTTTCAAAGTTTGATTAATTAACATCACAAAAAACACTCCTGACAAAAATCATACCTCAGTTTTAATCGGCACTATATTCTTTCCGTTTCCATCAATCCGCGCTGCTGTCAGTTCGCACGTTCAGATCTGCTGTTGATAGCGCGACTCGCTGACAACATGTCTGACTAAGAAACTTCTGATGATGAAACCAATTTTAGCACAATGTCAGACGGAACAGACGATATATATATTTTTATATTAGACCTCGTTTCACGTGATTTCCACAGGAGTCTAAACATCAGATTGTTTACTGTACAGTTTGATCTCCAGTCCTCGTGAGCTACTGTCTTGCTGGTTTTAGTTTTTCTCTGATGCAACACACCTGACTCAAATCAACGGGTAATTAGCAGGCTTGTACAGAATGTCTCATTTGAGAAAGGTGTCCTGTCATAGGAAAACATCGAGCTGCAGGAATGTAGCTCACGATGACCGGAGTTGGAGATACCTGGTTTAGACCTACCTGTATGTGACTTCAAGCACACTTATAAACACGATGATACCGACACACGTTCCGCATAGTTACAGACAATAACAAATATAGCAAAGCATCATATTTTGTTGTGTTATATAGATTCAATTAAATTCATTAGTTATGACATTTGCCGATTTTCTCACCACATAGACAGTCGATTGTTGTCGATGCTATCACTGCCCCGGTTAGAATATTCTCAGTGTAACGTTAGCCTAAAAACCGACGTTAGCTTCAAAATAAACCTGTCGTATGCGACATAAAGTTAGTAAATATAGCTTACCCGTGGTACTGGTACAGCAGAACTCTTTAAAATCCGTTTTTTGATTTTTCCTCCTTGGTTGGGGATGTAATCGTCTTCGCTGAAGTGAGAGCACACACGAAAATCCTTGATACTGGATATTTTAGCTCCCGCAGAGTAGCCGATGGCAACCAGCCAAAGCTGTCTCATAACTATATCAGAAACAGGAAAACGATGGAATCTGAACGGCGATCCCTGCACATTCTTGTGGTCACAACCTGGGAATTTACAAGTTCGCACCATTGTTAATTCTCTACTTTTTACGACGTCGTTGTCATTCGAGTGTGTAATGGAACAGCTGATCGGAACGTGCGAACTGACAGCAGCGCGGATTGATGGAAACGGAAAGAATATAGTGCCGATTAAAACTGAGGTATGATTTTTGTCAGGAGTGTTTTTTGTGATGTAAATTAATCAAGCTTTGAAACGCATATATTTTTTTCACGTAAAAAAACGCACAGTTTTGAGGCCCCGGAAACTAACCGTGACTACTTTCTTGAAAAACTTCCAGCGGCCAGAACTCTGACCAGGGAGGTGAACGCAGTGTGGGTCAGTGTGTATACACTATAGTGCTGATAAGGATTGCATACAACTTCATGTCTTAAATGCTCGAACTAACCCTTTAAGTCGCTGGGGTATATTTGTAGCAATAGTCAAAAATACATAGTATGGGTCAAAATAATTGATTTTTCTTTTATGCCAAAAATCATTACGAAATTAAGCAAAGATCATGTTCCATGAAGATTTTTTGTAAAATTCCTTTTATAAATATATCAAAATGTAATTTTTGATTAGTAATATGCATTGTTAAGAACTTAATTCGGAGAACTTTAAAGTTGATTTTTTTCAGAATTTAGATTTTTTTGCGCCCTCAGATTCCAGATTTTCAAATAGATGCATCTCGGCCAAATATTGTCCATACATCAATAGAAAGCTTATTTATTAAACTTTCACATGATGTATACATCTCAGTTTTGTAAAATTTAACCTTATGACTGGTTTTGTGGTCCAGGGTCACATATGTTTTATTAAAATGCTGATGTAGTCTCAATTATGTGTTCATTAACACGTGTGTATATAATAAGATACATAAGAAGGAAATAGAAAATGCTGTTTATAACAGTTTGAGATGCAAAATAGCATTTTTCATTACATGATACTGCCAAACAAATCATGATAAACGCCAAATATTGATCACAGGAGATCAGTTGTGTATGAATTGTAAAAATGTAATGTCTTTACAGAGAAATCAATGTGTGTGACATCAATCCTGTTCATCAGTTATTTGCTGCGGGAACAATAGAGGTATGTGTTTATCTCATTCTGGTGGTTGTGGTTGTGTTAGTGTGCTGTGTGTTAATGTGATTTTGTCTGTGTGTGAAGGGCAAAGTGGAATGCTGGGACCCTCGTGTCCGGAATCGAGTGGGTGTTTTGGACTGTGCTCTCAGTAGCATCACTGACGGGGCTGAGTGAGTTTACATTCATCTCTGTTATTCTCATATGCAGTTCATCCAAAAATGAATAATGATTTTTTTTTATTCTCTATCAGAGCTGGGTCGTAACGGATTACATGTAATCTGGATTACATAATCAGATTCCAAAAATTAAATACTTGTAATTAGATTGTTATGTTAGAATACTTATAATCAGACTAAATTTACTTTTTTAATGGATTACATGATTAAATATTATTCACACAATAGCAATTTATTAATTATCCATAATTTCTGATTTTCTAAACCCATTGCTTAGAAAATGTATTAATTCTCCCTAATTTCTCATTTCATCAAGCCTATTGCTTGTAAACATTCAGAAAGTCTTCAAGTTTTGTGGACATTCGCACAAAGATTAGTCACTAGTCAGTTGGAGGCATTTGGCCACTGATTTACAAAAATCATTTCAGGTTTAAGAAGTGCATCATTGCATCAACTACTAATTACTTTTATTTGAATTATCACTCTGTTGGTTATTTACTCATTGTCTTTTGAAGGCCTTTGTCTTTTAAACACATGAAAAAGCACAAATTAAAATTGTATTTGTGATCAGCTTTTACCTTATTTATTTATACATATTTATTTAAAATAATTATTTTAATAATTAAGTATCGCATTTGCATGTTCATGGCTATAGTCAACATCTTTTTTTAATGTTGATTTTAAAATCATTTAATTTTTATTTTACTTTTTTTATGATTTAATTAGTAGTTTATCATTAAACTAATAAAAAAAAACTGCAGTTCCTTAACAAATACCAATTTGGGACAACTTGATGTAATATGTGACCCTGGACCACAAAAGCAGTCTTAAGTCGCTGGGGTATATTTGTAGCAATAGCCAAAAATACATTGTATGGGTCAAAATTATTGATTTTTCTTTTATGCCAAAATCATTAGGAAATTAAATAAAGATCATGTTCCATGAAGATTTTTTGTAAAATTCCTACTATAAATATATCAAAATGTAATTTTTGATTAGTAATATGCATTGTTAAGAACTTAATTTGGACAACTTTAAAGGTGATTTTCTCAGCATTTTGATTTTTTTGCACCCTCAGATTCCAGATTTTCAAATAGTTGTATCTCGGCAAAATATTGTCCTATCCTAACAAACCATATATCAATAGAAAGCTTATTTATTGAGCTTTTATATGATGTATACATCTCAGTTTTGTAAAATTCAACCTTATGACTGGTTTTGTGGTCCAGGGTCACATATAGGTTTCATAGACCGGGCTTAGTTCAATAATTCAATTAGGACATTTAAGTACATTTTATAAAAATGCCTTAGAAAAAACATTACTAGTGTGCATCTTGAGCTAAAACAAAGGCACTGATATATATTTTAAGATCAGTCAGTGCAAGTTTCTGTCAGTTGAAACAGCTTAGACTAACTTTTTAGTCTAGGACTAGGCTTAAGACTTGTCTGTTAAACCAGGGGATAATGTTAATTGTAGAGATGCACCGAATGTTCGGCAACTGAAATTGAAAAAAAAAAATCACAACGCATGTCTTCAGTAAGAAGAGAAAGGGGTGGTTGTAGCTGGTTACTGTATGATGACTGAAATCACCAAATGGCCTCAAACCATTAGAAAACTACAGAATGTTATGTTGTCTAATATACGCACAAATTGTATTTATTCTGACAGCGCTGCACAAGCTTCTTAGCCAGGGTTCAAAGTCCAAAGAAAAATCTGCGTTTGAGAATCTTTCATAAATCTGCTGCTCTCAGCAAAAAGTAGTACTAAGGAGTTTCCACCAAAATAAAAGTCAACATTCAGAAATGTTAGTATTGCAACTTTACTGTTGTTCTGTAAAATAAAATAAAAAAGACAAAAATAATAACAACAATCATCACAATAGCTCTATTAATACATTTATTATAACATTCTCCTTTGCTCAGCAAGGCTGCATTTATTTGTACATTAAAAGCACATTCAAGAAGGGGGTCTTAAAAATAGCCAAAGAATATTATTTTACTAACTTTAAGTTAATTTTAAGTTAAATTGTGCTTTGTTGGTAGGCTATATAGTCTACTAGAATGTTAAAAATGTTCAGTGTTAAGTAAATATTTTTAAATGGTTGTTTTGTAATTTATTTATTTTTTGAGAAGCAAGACAAAACTGTAAGAAACACATTTTGGCTATTTAATTTATGCAGTAGTGAAAAAAAAATGGTAAAATACATAGGGGAAACACAAAAAACCGTGTTCGGTAATCGGCCTTTGGCCTTTAGCCCAGTGTTGTAATTTAATCGTATGCTCACCAAGGCTATGTTCATTGGATCAAAAATCACTAATGTTGTAAAAGATCATTTTGATTAAAAAAAAAAGTGTTTTTTGATGTATTTATTATATAGTAATAACCTCATCATTACATGATTTTGTCATGTTTAAAGGGTGCAAGGATTGCCGTCCATCAGCGCACTGAAGTTCAATGGTTCTCTGGGCATGGCGGTGGGCACCAGCACTGGACAGGTCAGTATTAAGGAGATTCCTTAGTTCAAAATATAAACAACAATAAAAACAAATGTAAACACTTCAGATTTTACAGTGCTGAATAACTAGCAGTGTTCATTCTGACTTGGAGTTGCGTTGTGTCCTCATAGGTTCTCGTCTATGATCTTCGTTCTTCACATCCTCTGCTTGTTAAAGATCATTACTATGGGCTGCCCATCAAATCCCTTCACTTCCACAACCCGCTGGACCTGGTTCTCTCTGCCGACTCCAAAATCTTAAAGATGTGGAATAAAAACAATGTAAGGCCTGGTGAATTTTATAGCCAGACATCCAGCTTTGAACCTTCTATGGAGAAAAAAAAAACATAAATTGCATAACTTTTTTTTTCTTATTCTTAATTTCAGGGAAAAGTATTTTCCTCCATCGAACCACAGTCCGGCATCAATGACGTGTGTCTCTACCCTGGCTCTGGTTAGTCCACACAAATAGAGCTGAAGTTTAACCACAATAAGAAACTAGTTCATTTTGAACTGACTCCATAAAGTCTAAATTGGAGTTTTGTGGCATTTTGTCCTTGTATTTTAAGGTCATTTATACATTCCGACAGATGCCAACATAAACTTCGCAGCAGATTTAGAAATGATAATCCTTCTCTTACTGGAAAGCAGACCAAAATTATTGATCTCATTTTGCTCATAGGGGTGTGTAAAAAAAAAAAAAAAAAAAAAAAAAAAAAGTTTTTGGTCCAGTCAAATGCTTTCTAGGATCTGACTGTCTCTTGCAATAGCAAATTGTAAGTCATGTTTGGCAGTATGTCTTAAACAAAACATTTTTAAAACAAAAGCCTTTAAAATTTTAAAGTCTGTCTGTTTGATATATCTCCTTACGTTATATAATATTCACTTTATTAGATAATATCGTATTCATTATGTAGCTCAGAAAGAAGACACATTCTGTGAGTTTGCCAGACTTCTGATTTATTAGCTGTAGGTAAATAATTAGAAGAATAACAAAGTGCAAGAAATGATACAACTATTTGCAATACAATCCTGTGTCTTTATAATTATGAAAAATATATAAAAATATGATAACTGCTTGCAGAATCAAGGAGCATGAGCTGTTTTATACATCTTAAATAGAAGTGAATGATACAGAAAGCTCTTGAAGTAACTATTATATCCTTTTTTTTTAAAGGATTGAAGAGAGTTATTTTAAATTATGTTTTAAAGATCAATGTTTGCACCTAATTGATGATGATAATAAATAAATAAATACAAAAATTAGCATATTAGAATGATTTCTGAAAGATCATGTGACACTGAATACTGAAGGCTTTGATCACAGAAATAAAATTACATTTTTAAATATATTACAATAGAAAATTAATTAAATTTGTAATAATTCCACAGTATTACTGTTTTTACTGTATTTTTTAATGGTAGTGTGAGATTATAATAATAATATTTATCATAATTCATTTTTATTGCCATTTTATGTCAAAAATATCTAAATAAATATTTATAAAATATAAACATACATATGTGTCAAAACAGTAAGTGTAATATTGCTTTAAAAGGTTGTTTTGTCCAAAAAAAAAAAATCTATTTAATTGTATTTTTGTTTTTGTTTTTCTGAGCAAAAAATAAATATCATGCATTTTTTCCTAATATACAGAAGTTACCCATTAAAGTGTAACAATCTTTAATGTAACAAAAATCAATTTATGACATATTAAGACAAATTACTTCAACCCTAAATACTAATTAGTTGTAATTCTACATTTTTTAAATTTGCCATTATCCATGCTTTTGCTCACCCATTTGTCAGGAAGAAGTGTTTTTACTCATTTAAAACACAATAAAATGTAATATGCTCCCTCAATCCTTTATATATTTTAATATGCACAAGTCAGAATAAGCATGCTGTTTGAATTTTGACATAACTATTATGTTACACTAAATGACAATGTAACATTATTTCAACCAAAACTCATTTGAAAGCTTAAAAGTAGAAGCTTACATTTAATGTGCTTTATATGGACATAAAATCACTTTTGTAAATTTCTTTTGACATCGACATCTTAACGTCTTTGACCCATGAAAAATGGTTTTAATTATACAATTAAACTACTTGCAATGTTAAAATAACACTGATATAAAATCATATAATTTTTTTTCTCAAAATGCTTTATACAATATTCTTTTATTAATGACATTTATATACTGCATATACTGCAATAGAACATTTTTTTTTAAATTATAATGCATCACAATATATAAAACAAATGCATCCTTGGTGAACATTAAAAACTCACAGATCAAAATCTCACCAACCTTAAACTTTTAAATGGTAGTGGCTACAATCAAGTGTTCTTGTTCACTGTACTTTGTTTATTAGGAGTTATATTTCCACAACTCTGATGTTTAAGCCAGCATGCACACATTGGGAGAGCATGACTCCCTTTATATGGGGGTTGTTTGTTTTCTAATTTCTGTTATGTGACCCACTTTACAGGTATGCTCTTCACTGCCAATGAACACCCAAAAATGAACACCTTTTACATCCCTGTAAGTACCAGATGGTGTGTTATGAAGTATGCTGCAAAAATCTGCCGATGCTCTGAGCACATTGTGTTCCTCGAATATTGATTAGTCATGGCACGTCTGTATACGCCTTGTTCCACCAACTGCACCTTTTCCACTCTTTCTAAATATAAGCAAGCCCTCCCAGTGCTTTTATAGTGTTTATAGTTTACAGGGCAGTGGTAGTTAAGGGCAGCTGAAACATTTCTGAGAAACTACATCCTGATCCAGACCTGCATGTGATGTAGCTCTGTGTGTTTGGCAATAAGAGAGCATTACCTCTGTGTGTTTGAGTTGAGTACCCACAAACACACGGTTACCAAACACACTGGAGATCTCCAAAAAACATAAACAGATCATTTGCCCTTCATAAAAGCGGTGACATGCTTAGTAAAAACACATGGTTGAGTGAATCTTGTTAAGAAAAGTCCTGATCACATTTCACAACAAACTAGGACTGCTCGATTTATGGCAAAAATTATAATTACAATTATTTTGGTCAATATTGTAATCACCGTTATTTAACACGTTTATGAGGAACTTTAATTTAAAGATGGCAATACAAAACAAAAAAGATACAAATGAAACATTTATTTATTTTGGAGGGAAATTTAATGTAATTAATTGAATGTAAAATAAAACAGCATAGTCTTCGCTGTAGGAATTCAACATGCTTTGTTTCTTATGAAAACTACAAAATTTGGTCTTTGTCTTTTGTTTGATTAACATTAAGCACAGAGACGGAGGAAGGAATATTACTTGTGGCCACTTTAAGAGCTGCACGGATACAGTATACTGTTACACACGGATTTTTATTCTCAACTGTTTACGTTAATTTCAGACATAACTGATGAAGGTTTACACGAATAATCGCCAATCGCTGCATTTTGACATATTTGCATGTATTTGACCATTTAGGTACGCACCTAAGCTAAACGTTCACTTTACTTGTCCGTGTTCTGTCCTGTCTCTGAATGCATACACAGAACAGTGCTAATTCACTTTTGTGCTTTTAAAAACATGACATCAAATAAACATTTATAAATCAAGCGTGTCCCATTTTATGCAAGTCACATTACATGATTTTACTGATTTGCATGTGAAATTGGGCTTTTAAAGAGGAGCGAAAGCGCACGAAGGGGGCAGAATCCAGAGTAATTATCGTTTTATCTCGATTATTGTTTTCATAAACGTTTGAGGTCTAAAGCAAAACTGAATTTCGATTAATTGCATAGCCCTACAACAAACTAAAAAAAAATTTAATTCTATTTTGCAAAAGTTTGTTTTAAAGACCATAAAGATTTTTTCATTGTGAAGACAAAGTTAAAGCTGGGTGATATGGGGAAAAATGTTATCACAGTGTTTTTTCCATTGTCATTTTTTCATATTAATGTTTAGCACAATATTCATATCAAAAAATAATGGGGAAGCATTCCACATATTTGTTAGAGCTCAAGCATGAATGTAAACAACATAGAATAAGCTACCTTTTAATTTTTGTCCAAATTCTGTTTCAGGATTTAAAACTTTTTTTTTTTTTTAAGTGGTTTCTGATTAAATGAATTCATAAAACATTATGTAATTATCATTTAAAATATCATCAAAAGAAAATGACAATTAATTTACAAATGTATAATGAAGAAAATGAAACTTTAATTATTTAATAATTTAACATATAATATATAAATTATAAAATAATTATTTAATATTTAATTATATTAATTATTTAGAATGTAATCAAATAAACGCATAACAAATAAATTAATACAGTCTCATAAAATGAGATTTGGTGGTTTGTAGTGAAGACCTTTGAGTGTTTTTTGTTGTTGTTGTTGTTCATTTTTAAATCAGCACAGATTATGGCAGATACAGCAGATACTGCCATTGTGTGTCCTTTTTTCCACATTAACCTGGCAGGCAATGTGCGTCATAAAAATGTCACAATACAAACAAGTAGCCTTCATCCAGGAAACTTCTTTCTATTAATTTCTCTGTGAAATCTGATCAGTTATCACAACAGTTTTAATGAGATTTATCCTTAAATGTTAAAGACCATCTTCAGAATGTCTGTAAACGATCACATTTTGACAAGTTATTGATGATTTACCTCAAAAGAGGCCTTCTGTTTTCCTCTCCTCTCACATTATCTCTGTTTTACGGTGTCTTTCAGGCTCTTGGTCCGGCTCCACGCTGGTGCTCTTTCCTGGATAACCTGACAGAGGAGCTTGAGGAGAACCCAGAGAGCACCATCTACGACGATTACAAGTTTGTCACACGCAAAGACCTGGAGAACCTGGGTAAGTTCGTCTCTTTCTGCCTGATTGTCTTTAGATAATTTACAAAAAAATATTTGTGACCCTGGACCACAAAACCAGTCATAAGGTTAAATTTTACAAAACTGAGATATATACATCATATGAAAGCTCAATAAATAAGCTTTCTATTGATGTATGGTTTGTTAGGATAGGACAATATTTGGCCGAGATGCATCTATTTGAAAATCTGGAATCTGAGGGTGCAAATAAATCAAAATACTGAGAAAATCACCTTTAAAGTTGTCCAAATTAAGTACTTAACAATGCATATTACTAATCAAAAATTACATTTTGATATGTTTACAGTAGGAATTTTACAAAAAATCTTCATGGAACATGATCTTTACTTAATTAACTAATGATTTTTGGCATAAAAGAAAAATCAATAATTTTGACCATACTATGTATTTTTGGCTATTGCTACAAATATACCCCAGCGACTTAAGACTGGTTTTGTGCTCCAGGGTCACATTTAGGCTAAAATTTTATATTTTTGTATTTGAATTGCTCAGCCATACAGAAATTGATGTTGTTTTTACTGTTTGCATATTTTTGATTTTATTTTAAAAAATCTTATTTTCATAATATATCTATTCAAATAGATTAGAATCAAAATACATTTGTGCTTTGTAAAAGTAATCGGGTAAAAAGCGTGAATAATGGAACAAACAATATTCAGTTAGTTAAAATGTATGATGATCAAGGTACGTTTTTTTTATTTTATTGAGCTTTATACATCAGCTTAAACTGAATAAGTAAGCTTTCCAGGAGCAAAAAAATCTAAATATTAAGAAAACCGCCTTTACAGTTGTCCAAATGAAGTCTTAGCAATCCATATTACTAATCAAAAATGATTAGTAAAAGTCAAAGTTTTGAGATATTTTTGGTAGGAAAATTACAAAATATCTTAATGGAACTTGATCTTTACTTAATATCCTAATGATTTTTGGCATAAAAGAAGGATCAATCATTTTGACCCATACAATGTATTGTTGGCTGTGGCTACTTATGACTGGTTTCGTGGTCCAAGGTCACACATCACAGAAATCTGACCTGTTTAATTAATGTATGAATGACAAATATGGATCACATTAATTTTAAAACGATTTAATCCAAAAAAAATGAGTTTTTATAGTATTCTAATACATTAATCTTAAATTTAGACCTTAACCTCTTATGTTTTTGAGTGTACCTGCATTACAAGTCTGATGATAATCCCAGACTCAGACTCTGGTTCATATTGAATGAATACCATAAGTTCTATACAGTCGTCAACTTTTGAAGTGGATCAAAACAAAAACAACCTGTTCTTGTTTAAAGAAAACTTTGAACTTTTTTTGATCCACTTCAAGTGTTGACTACTGTAAATGATTCTTTTGTTTCTGTATGCTACAATTTTACCATAAATGGTAGCCTTTGAGAATCTGAAGACAGAAACCTCAGATTCCGTCCAGGCCTAGTTATAGTTTTATCACTGAGGAGCACGTTTTGACATGTTATGTACCATGTCTGAGGCACATCAGCTTATAAACTATTTACTCCGAGAACATTCTAGTAGTTGCACAAGTCAGTCACAGGTGTGGTTGCAGGCGTTGAGCCACAGAGGGTCCTCAATCTCGAGTAATCTCAGTCCATCTCCTAAAAGTCAAAGAATGAAGCATACTAGCAGTGTTAGTGTCAGACCTACAGCAATGATAAGATCCAGTTCAGTGGGTCGAAGATGGAAAAACGGCAGAGGAATGCCGGCGTCAGCAGAAAGCGGCTCATATGATGCAGTGGGGGATGTGACGTGGAGGGACGGGGTTCAGCAGGGCTGTAGAATGCCAGGATTATGTAACAAGACGAGTCTAGCAAGCGTTTTTTTAATACATTGGAGGAAAAATTCTCGGTTTGACAGATAAAATACAAGAAAAGCATTTGAATCAAAAATACACGTAAAAGAACCTGAACAAATAAGATGGTAAGTCAGTAAGGTTGTATTAGGGAAGGTGGAGTCGACACTAAATAGCCTTAGTGGCGGAGTCGACTCCAGCGCTAGAATCGAATAGGGGTGGAAATCTTTAGGTACTTCACGATCGGGAGTCACAATCCTATTCCTAAACGATTCTTTATCTACATTAATTCCTGTGCTGTGCCAATACATCTTTACAACTTTACATGATAACAAAATGTAAAATTGCCATTTCTATGCTTTTTCTTTATAGTTGTAATCTCTGTATGTCAATACTGCTATCTTAGAAGTATGGGTGTGAATCTTCACTAGTTTCACGATTTAATTTAATTTAATTTGAATTTAATTACGATTTTCATTATCAGCTAATAATCATGATCTGTCACATTCTCAGTTTTCAACATTACTGCACATGGCTACATTTTCATATACTGTATGTAACGGAGGCCAGCTACTAGGTGCTGATGCTAGAGGTTGCAGCCTTTAGCCTCCTCGTTAGTGCGTTCGCCTCCCGTGCCGGAGACTCGGGTTCGAGACCTGCTTGGAGCGGGTGCGAGTAAGACCCGAGTGAGAGGGGTTACATATACATTTTATATAAAATTTATTTTGTGCAAAATATACTTTTTTTTTTAATTATATGTGACCCTGGACCACAAAACCAGTCATAAGGTTAAATTTTACAAAACAGAGATATGTACATCATATGAAAGCTCAATAAATAAGCTTTCTATTGATGTATAGTTTGTTAGGATAGGACAATATTTGGCCGAGATACATCTATTTGAAAATCTGGAATCTGAGGATGCAAAAAAATCAAAATACTGAGAAAATCACCTTTAAAGCTGTCTAAATTAAGTTCTTAACAATGCATATTACTAATCAAAAATTACATTTTGATAGGTTTACAGTAGGAATTTTACAAAAAATCTTCATGGAACATGAACTTTACTTAATTTCCTAATGATTTTTGACATAAAAGAAAAATCAATAATTTTGACCCATGCAATGTATTTTTGGCAATTGCTACAAATATACCCCAGCGACTTAAGACTGGTTTTGTGGTCCAGGGTCACATATGTAATAATACTTTCTTATCTTTTTTATTCATCCGTTGATCACACAGTGTAAAAATCTAAACTTACTGAGGCTTAAAAATGATGTGGACTTTTACAAATTACTGATTAAAATAATGAAAGAATATAAAAAACTGAAAAATTTGTCTCGTGGGTTTGGAAATTCTGTTTATTTTGGGCTAAACTAATTTTAATGTTTCTGTATGTACATATTAACTACATTTTTAGCATCAAACATTATTAACAATTTATAAAATAGTATTGATTTCTAAAAATTGTACACTGTTAGTTAATGATACCTAATGCATGAAAAACTATAACATAGAGGACATTTTATTTATTGTGAAGTGTTACCATTTAATTTGCATGGTTGGTGTTTTTTTTTTTTTTTTTAAGATTTAAAATTTAGGATTCAAAATGTATCAGATAAATAGAGCTCAAGTGTTTACACCTGTATGGTGCTTTTTGTCTTTGACATTGTGGTTAGCCAATTGTTTTTGTTGTATAGGGGAAATAGAGGCTCATATGTTCATAAATTTCCATCATGGTCTACTTTTGTCTTTCATTTTGCAGCCTGTTCCATCACAGAGACATATTTGTACTTTGCAGCAGAGGTGCTCAGACATGGACAGACATGTGTCTGCTGTTTTGTGTTTTATCTGTTGTGTAATCAGCCTCTTTCCTGATAGCAGTGGAGAGTGTAATTGAAGGAATAACTCGTCCTTGCTCAATACAGACAAAGGTCTGATGAATTCTTTAAATGCTTTGGCATGTCTTTATTGAACCTTGCGATTTTTAATCCATGATCATACAATATAAGCAGGTTAATAATGCAGCCTGTTGTATACAGCATTGGGTTGCTATGCGTCCCCAGTGTTTTGTTCACCCAGTTGCTGATAACCAAAGACTTTTTGACATTTTTTCTCTCTCTCTTACCCCCATACTGTGGAAGTCATTGGGGACCAACAATTATCATGTGGTTACCCACATTCTGCAAAATATCTTCTGTGTTTAACAGAAGGAAGTATTTCATATAGCTTTGAAACAACTTGGGGGTTGTATATACGTAAAATATAGTTGACTGGGTAATTCCGTGTCAAATGATCCAACTCATCCAAGCACACAAATTACAAAGAAATTGTGACACTCAAACAGGTATGTCCTATATAATTGTTTTGATAGAGGAAAACAAGATACAATTTAACATTTCAACATTATTTGCTGCTTCAGACATTGCTCTTTAAATAAAATCTGGACATGGAGCCTCATTGAGATCCCCATATCTCTGGGACTGAATGATGTAGGGCCTTGAAAATGAAGATTACAAAAGAAATGTTTATTAACAACTGGAATCTAAAATTATATTGCGATATCTTTTAATACTAAAGTTATAGCCACGCAAACTTTGGAAAAAAACTAATATTTATTACACTCTGACAGGTATATTCAATGTATTTGTTTTGACAGAAGGAAACAAGATACATCTCTAGTTTCAACATTATTTGCTTCTTCAGACATTGCTCTTTAAATAAAATAAGTATTGGCTGTATACAAAATGACCAGCATTTGGTTTTCGACCATTGAAAATGGCTAACATTCAACAATCTGGCTCATTGAGGTCCCCATATCTCTGAAAATGAATGATGTAGGGCCTTGTAAATGAAGATTCCAAAAGAAAAGTTTATTAAGAACTAGAATCTAAAATTATATTGTGATATCTTTAATGCTACTTAAGGTATAGGCATGCAAACTTTGGAAAAAGAATATTTATTACACTCCGACAGGTATATTCAATGTAGTTGTCTTGACAGAAGGAAACAAGATACATATCTGATTTCAACATTATTTACTTCTTCAGACATTGCTGTTTAAAAGAAAAGTATTTTTTCATATATTTTTCCAAAAGTGACTTGCATTTGATTTTTTTGAATACCATAAATGTGTACAGTTTAAGGATTTACTCCAGGAGCCATATTGAAATTCCAATATCTCTGGAACCGAACCATATAGGGCCTTAAAAATAAAAAAGTTTAGTAAGACCCCTTATCTAAAAGGGCACTAAGATATCTTTAATGCTTCTTGAGTTACAGGCATGCAAACTTTGAAGATAAAAACTTGAAAAGTGCTGTTTCCCCATTTTTGAATGGGCACCATTGGCACATAATGCAACAAAGACAGCTAAAGTCAACGGATTGTAATAACAGACATACCAGTCTCAGTGTAAAAATAACATTATGATGCTGCCATCTTTCTGAAGTCATTTTTAACCCCCTGTAATTTGCCATTTTACAACATTGTGGATTACTCAGTAAACACTAATCCATGACATTTAATATTTGGCTTTCATCACTTTACATCTTTCTTCAGAAAAAAAAAAAAATAGCAAAATCAAAAATTTGAGCCGGGGACCTTTGGTTGAGTTGACACGGAATGACCAGGTTATATTATTTTTGCTAAATGTGTTGGGATTCTTTTTGCTTTTATTATTATTATAGGACAGTTTACAGCTGACAGGAAGCAAAGTGGGAGAGAAAGGGGGGCGGGTTCGGAAAAGCTCTGCGATCTGGGATTCAAAATATCCCACAAGGCTATCAGCATCAATGTTCTTTTGGATTCTTGAATTTTAATTGCATTTCCTGACATTTAGCTTTTTTTTCCCCTCTCTAAGGTCTGGTGCATCTGATTGGCTCGCCTCTGCTCAGGGCCTACATGCACGGCTTCTTCATGGACATCAGGCTCTACCACAAGGTGCAGATTTGTGTCACATTTGTACATGTCCATTTGTTTTAACATTTTAGTTTTTTTAAATTATTAAATGTTAAATTTCTGTGCATCGTCGTAGGTAAAGAACATGGTGAACCCATTCGCCTATGAAGAGTACCGTAAGGACAAAATCCGACAGAAGATCGAGGAGTCGAGAGCACAAAGAGTGCAGCTCAAGGTAATCTTTGTTGACACATTCATCCTGTGTGTGTGTTTAAATGACGATTGTTTTCAGCTCATTTATCAGCGTACAATGGGATTGGTGGTATACGATTGTTTCATGAATCACATGCGAACTCTGTCGTAAGTTATTTTGTGCGCTCGGATCTGCGCTCGTTTCTATGTTAGATTGATAAATGAGGCCCATTTTGTTCAATATTGTAAACACGATTATGACTGGGTCAAAAACTTTATATTAGTGATTAATTTAAAGATGGCAATACAACAGAAAAAAAGTGTTTTAAAAAAAGTACTGAGTACTTTTATGCAAGTCTAAAATAGTCTAACACTACTACAGAAATTGAATGTAAGTATTTGAATGTAAAATAAGAGCATCTTCGCTGTAATAATTAAACATGCTTCGTTTCTTATAAAAACTACAACAGTAATTCAAGAGCAGAGAGTGATTTTTTTTTTTTCTTTGTATTTTTACATTTTATTAATATTAAGCACACAGACGGCAGATGGAATATTATTTGTTGACGCTTTAAATGCCACACTGATCCGTGTTACACACGTATTTTCATTCTCAGCTGTTTATGATTATTTATGACCTAACTGACAAAGGTTATGAATAATCACCAAGCGCCTCATTTTGAAATATTTTTGCATGTATTTGAATGTGTAGGTGCACCTCGAGTTGAAAGATAACTTGACATGTCTGTGTTCTGCTCCGTCTCTGATCGCATACACAGTACAGTGCAAGTTCTCTTTCTCACTTTTAAAAACATAACATCAAAGAAACATTAATAAAACAAGCATGTCTGGTTTATGAAAGTCGCGTTGCATGATTTTGCTGATTTGCATGTGAAATTAGGCTTTTAATTAGTCATTAATCATTTTATGTCCATTACAGTATTTACATGATCGTTTAAAGCCGAAATCCAAATCAAACTGATTTTTGATTAAATGTACAGCCCTAATCATGCTACATTGTGCCTCTTCTTAATATACTGTACAACACAACTTACATTCACTCACGGGACACTGCACTTATTCGCATTATTTGCATGTGCTTTAAAGATTATGCATTATGAGCATGTACACCTGAAGCACACGCGCTAAAAGCCTGTCAAACAGTGCCTGATTACTGGACTAAGCTGTCTTTCGCATCTGGTTCGCTAATACTGACAAAAACACACAAAGATTACATATAAACACAGTTGGTTATGTCTAAAGTGAAAGTAAACAGTTACAGAGAAAAACAGAGATGCACGTCTGTACATTAGATGCTTGCAGCTCTTAAAGCGACAGAACCAAACATGCTGCTGATTGTCATTAAAAAGTTCACCCAAAAAATTTACTCACTCACATATTATCCCAAACTTCTATTAATTTTTTTCTTGTGCTGAACACAAAAGATGATATTTTGAAGAATGTGAACAACAGTAGCTGGTCCTCACTGACTTTGATAGTGGGGAAAAAAATAAATCAAATATTATGGAAGTAACTGGAGACCAGCAACCGTTTGGTTACCCACATTCTTCAAAAAAAGTTTTATGTTCAGGAAAAAAACTTGAGAGTGAGTAAATGATGACAGAATTCATTTTTGGGTGATGGTAAGCTAATAAAACAAAACAGAAAAATGACTCCCTGCTCTTAAGTGAAGTACTTTAATACAGTTGCTTTAATAAGAGTCAATGTATAATTTGTTTATAGTGGTCAATACTGCTAACTGCTACTGTTAAATACACCTTCTGTACCTGAATATTAAAGCACTGTTTGGTTGTTTTGTATGTTATGTGTATTTGTAAAATGTAGCCTATCTTTGTTATTTTTTTAAGAACAAAGATAAAATATTGACCAAGGTTTTTTGTCTTCGCCCACTTTGGCCTAAACATCTGCCATTCTTTTAATTTTATATTTTGTTAACTTGTAAGGCTTTGGTTTTAAAATGTTGCTCAGACACCTCACAAAATGGTAAAACCAACATGACAAAGAATTGTGATTAAAATCAAGATATTTCTAAAAAAAAATAATTGTGATACGTTATTTTTGATATATCACCCACCCATAATAGAGCACTAGTATTGACTGAATGTAACCTCTTTTCTTTTATTTCCCAGTAGCAGTTTTCTAAATTCTCAGAGTCTGTTATCGTCAGTGCTTTGACGCCGTCATACTTTGTCTTGTTTTCTGTAACAGAAGCTGCCCAAGGTCAATAAGGCACTGGCCATGAAACTCATGGAGGACAGTGATCTTCAAATCAAGAAGAAGAAGAAAAAGAGCAATGTGAGCATTTCACTGTTTCCACACTGTCTTTTAATTCTGTCTCTCACACATTTTCTGCAATCATCTGTTTTTTTTCTTCCAGACCGTACCCAATCTCCTGACGGACGACCGTTTCAAGGTGATGTTCGAGAACCCTGATTTCCAGGTGGATGAGAGAAGCGAGGAGTTCAGGCTGCTGAACCCCATCGTGTCTAACCTGGATAAAAATAGGAGGCAGAAACTCAACCAGATTGCTGAGCAAGAGGAACAGGTACACCACCTCATCACTTTAATTCTGCACTTTGTACAGCTGTTTTTTACAACTCAGAAATCATAGGCATCCTCCCAACATCAAATCAGTTTTAAATGGTAGGCATCATTATTATGCTGCCTTGTAAGATGGACAATCGTTTAGAGCGAATTCTTAGACAGTATTCCATGTATCCTGCAAGACAATCACATTTGAAAAAATACATGAATTATGATTTAATAAAAGATGACAATTATTAGCATTTAAGTACTGTAGATTAAATTAGGTATGTTAAGATAAAATTAGGACTGCAACCTACATTTATTTTGATGATTGTTATTGTATGAAGTAACTATTATTTGTTTAAATAACGACAATCAGCAAATACCTCATAAGTTATGCATAGTAATGTAGAGCTACATGATTATTTCCCTGTAATATAATGGCATTTATTAATGTCAACTTATGTATGTCTGAAAGAAGTGACGAGATAAACATGTTTATAACAAATAATATGGCAACCCTTAATATATATGTAAAAATATAAATGATATATTCACTTATTTAGATTTTTTTAACCAAACATGATTGCATATTGCAAATTTAATTGTGTTCAAATTTAAAATGTGTTTTACTAAAATATAAAGAGTCACCATTATTTGACAAAAAAGATTAATGATAATGAATGATAGAAATTGCGATATCATTTAAAAGTTTGTGGTCGATACGTTTTTTTTCTAGTATTTTTGAACTGATCCTTATGCTTACTAAAGATGCATTTATTTAATTAAAAATTCAACAAATACAGTGATATTGTGAAATATATTACAATTTAGTAAGTATTTTTCTTTCAATATGTTTTAAAATGTAATTTATTCCTGTGATGCAAAACTTAAAAGAGAAGTTCACTTCCAGACCAAAATTGTACAGATAATGCACTCACCTCCTTGTCATCCAAGATGTTCAAGTCTTTCTTTTTTCAGTCGTAAAGAAATTGTTTTTTGAGGAAAACAATTTCAGGATTTTTCTCCATATAGTGGACTTCTGTGGTGCCGCCGAGTTTGAACTTCCAAAATGCAGTTTCAATGCGGCTTCAAACAATCCCAAATTGTGAATGATCCCAGCTTAGGAAGAAGGGTCTTATCTAGCGAAACAATTGATTATTATTATTTTTTTTAATTATAATTTACATACTTTTTAACCCCAAACGCTTGTGTTGTCTTGCTCTGCCTGAACTCAGTTCAAGCCAGTTAGGGTATGTCAAAAAACTCCCGTCTTTTCATCATTTTCTCCCTCAACTTGAAAAATAATTTCAAAATCATCTTACATTGCTTCATAAGTACTGACCCAGTGTTTGCAAAGTGAACACGCAGAAGATCAAACCCCCTTAACAAAAAGGGAAAACAGTGATGTAGGGTGATTTTGAAGTTGAGGGAGAAAATGAGATGGGAGTTTTTTGACATACCCTAACTGTTTTGAACTGGGGAAAAAAACGAGTTCAGGCAGAGCAAGACGAGACGAGCGTTTGAGGTTAAAAAGTATATAAATTATAAAACAAAAAAATAAAATAACCGATCATTTCGCTAGATAAGACCCTTCTTCCTTGCCTGGGATCGCCCACAACCGCATTTGGAATTGTTTGAAGCCGCATTTAAGCTGCATTTTGGAAGTTCAAACTCGTGGCACCATAGAAGTTTACTATATGGAGAATCCTGAATTGAGAAATCCTGAAATGAGAAATCCTGAAATGTTTTCCTCAAAAAACATAATTTTTTTACGACCAAAGAAAGAAAGGTACATTTTTGTTCTGGAACTGAACTTCTCCTCTAATACTCGGCATCATTACTCCAGTCTTCAGTGTCACGTGATCCTTCAGAAATCATTCTAATATTCTGATTTGCTGCTCAAAAAACATTTCAGATTATTGTTAACAATGAAAACAGTTGTGCTGCTTCATATTTTTGTGGAAACTGTGATACAATTATTTTTCAGATTCTTTGGTGAAAAGAAATTTCAAAAGTAACTTTAAATAGAATTTTTTTTTGTCTTTACACTGCAAAAAATTATTTTCTTACTTAGATTTTTTGTCTTGTTTCCAGCGAAAATACCTACAAATTCCTAAATCAAGAAGGAAATTCTAGACAAGTAAAAAGATTTTCTTGTTTTCAGAAAAAATAAATTAAAATTAGGTGAGTTTTTGCTTGAAACAAGCAAAATAATCTGCCAGTGGGGTAAGCAAAATAATCTAGTTGTCTGCTTGAAATAAGATTATTTTGCTTGTTTTAAGCAAAAACTCACTTAATTTTATCTTAATTTTTTTTGAAAAGCAAGACAATAAATTTAACTTGTCTAGAAAAACCTTCTTGATTTAAGAATTTTTAGATATTTTGGCTGGAAACAAGACAAAAAATCAAAGTAAGAAAAGCATTTTTTGCAGTGTACTGTCACTTTTGATTCAATTTAATACATCCTTGCACAGTAGAAGTATGATTCCAAACTTTTGAACAATGGTGTATTTTAAAATACTTGTTTTGTGAGAGGAAATTACAGACCATATTCTATATGCAAGATACACATGAAAAACAAGCTGATTTAGAGCACTCACTTTATCAGAAATGATTTAGATGAATTAAATAACAATGCTGCCTTTCAGCGTGAGATCACTGACTGTCACTGCTTTCTCACAAACTCTGGTTATAACCAGTGAATATTACCAATGCACAATAAACCTCTTATTTAGAGTGCTTCTACTCCGTGTTGATTATATTGACGGTGACAGTCAGTCATTGAGCTCGTGCTGAACAAAACACTGGCATTTCTTCAGCAGTGTGACCATTTTTCCCACCTAGTATTGAAAAGGGTATGAAATATAAATATTGCTTAAGATATTGTACCAAAGATGTTGCGACAACACTACTGGAGATGTGTAAATGTCAATAAAAATTAATAAAACTATATAGACGTGTTTTTAAAAAGTAGTACAAATGACAAAAACACAACAAAAGTAACATTTTCTTAACTAAAATTTAAATGATAACAGAAAATATAAAAATAAAACTTTCACATTGAGTTTTCTCTCAAACTGGCTTGGTTTCTCTAGCAGGTTGAGGAAGAGGAGGAGGTGGAAGGCCGTGGAAGCTCAGAGGAAGAGGACAGCTCTGATGATGAAAAGAGTTGGGTAGAGGAAGTGAGGGAGCAGCGGCGTCTTATACGGGCGGAGGAGCGTGAGCGCGATTATATCCAGAGTAAAGAGAGAAGGCAACAAGACCGCGAAACCAGCTTACAGACTTTTGATCCAGTCAAGAACCAGCAGCAGGAGCCTCAGAAGCAGAACCAGAGCCAGCCCAGATTCTACCAGATCAAAGCAGGAGAAGAGTTTCGTAGCTTCGGCGATGTTGTCCACAAGCAGAAGATGCAGAAGTAAGCTACTTTTTCTCATAAATCCATTTAAAACCATTCATACAGGGTTTCTGAGGGTTCTAAAGTCTTAATTTACTTTTCTACAAATTAGTCTTAAATTGGAGCAGAAAGTTGTAAAGTTATGGCCTTGAATGATCCATGCACTGCAAAAAAATAAATGCTTATCGCTTTATCGATTTCTAATTCTGATTCCAATAAGATAAAAAAGTTGAGTCAAACATATTTATTCTGTCTTTTGCCTATGGTTTTACCAAAAAATACCACAGAAAAAAATATAAAGACTAATATAAATTTCAAACATTAATGTTAAAGACAACTAATAAAATAGGAACAAACAAATCAATTAGCAACGGCATAAATAAATAAAACCGAACGAATGTCAGGTACAGAAATTTAAATCAAAAGTTTAAAAACACTGCATAGTTTTCTTTTCATAAGTAAAATATCGATTAATTTAATCAAATTAAATTTATAAAAGATATTCAGTCAGTTAATGATTTTCTATTGTTCTTTGATTAACTGTAATGATAGGCGGCACATTAATTAGACGGCTGTCTCTTTAACACCGAACGCAGATCTAAAAATACTGTTACACATGCGTTCGAATACCCAGTTACTGGAAATTTGGAACCGGTTTTAAAATGAAACTGGTTCTCGATACCCAACCCTAGTCAAGATCAATTTACTTGAGATGCAGTTTGCAGATATGAAGTCTTGTTTTCTGGAAAGAAAGTACAAAATTAGGTGAGTTGAAAAGAACAAATATCTTTCAGTGAGGTGTGAAAATGTATAGAGAAAACAATTTTGTTCTTGTATAACTCACCTCATTTTTTTACTTTTTTGTCCAGAAAACAAAAGTGGTTCTGTGAAGAACCTTGAACATCCATGGAACCTTTCAAATGCAGAAAAGGTTCTTTAGGGAACCAAAAAAAGCTTCTTCTATGGCATCACTGCAAAAACACCCTTTTGGAACCTTTATCTGTTTTTTTTTTTTTTTTTTTTTTTTTTTTTTTTATAAATACAGGGCTCGAAATTGCGACCGTTTTGGTCGCATATGCTCCCAAAATTTAATCTGCGCGACCTCAAAATGTATTTGGGAGCATATGTGCGAGTGCTAGAAATTGTTATGGTGCGACTTGGTTTCATTTCTTTACAAAACTTTCGCTAGCCTAACTACTGTACAGACTGCTGTGAGCTGATACAGTGACAGGTTCGCCGTTCTCTCTTTTGATTGTGGACAAAAGGTCTCCACAATCTGCTTTGAAGAAATCTGTATATTTTGTGCTACAGCGTACTTTGTCACAATTCTGGCGCCTCCGTCTCAATATACTGTACAACGCGGCATACATTCACATCAAAATGGTAACTCAGCGGCACTCACGCAGGGGAGTAATTTCCACTGGGGACACGCTTTTCAAAATCCCGTTGGTGACCTCCCACTTTCAAATGGTTTCGTTAAAGTAATCTCTGGTATTGTAGAATGGACGCTCCGCTCCGTCGAGAGTTTCGCGCGATCCTTTAAAATGAAACCAAAAGTAAAACGTGCACGCACATTCAAAAGCAATTTTAATACCCCACGTTTAGAGAGCGACTTCCCAATGCGTGCAAATTAGGCTACATAAAATATCTAGGCTGTTATTAGTATGTGATCTATAATAACTTGTGTAGTGTCTATAGCTCTGTATCATGCTTGAAAAATTTGGTCTCTATTTGCACTTCGAATATTGAAAGAGTAGCCTACTTTGATCATGCCTGCATTTATTGTCTATACACGACGAAAGAAGTGTCGTTTATTTTTTGTTGTTTATACTGTAGATTGTTTAAAAATGCAGCGGTTGCCTCTAATTTAAATGGCTCTACCTATAGTAGAGAAAATAAACGTCTTGTTCATGTACTCATATAAATACTCATATTTACTCATATAAATATATAGAAAAGGCTTTCAGAATTAGCCCATTTGCTTATAAAACATCTGCAATGAGAATTGGCCATGAAGAATCAAGTTTGGCACATTACTAAAAAGAAATGAGGTGCTTCGAAAAGTTAGGAGCACCAAAAAAAATTTAGAAGTTGTGAGCACCAGTGCTACCAAGTAAAAAAGTTAATTTCGAGCCCTGTTTTAACTCGCCTATTATCCTTATTTATTAAAAAGTAATAGAGATCTGTTAGAAGTTGGCATCAGTGGTTCTGTGAAGAACCTTGAACATCCATGGAACCTTTCAAATGCAGAAAAGGTTCTTTAGATATTTAAAATGTTCTTTAAATGGTTCTTTTAGGAACTGTTGACTGGTTCTTTGGGGAACCAAAAATGGTTCTTCTACGGCATCACTGCAAAAACACCTTTTTGGAAACTTTATCTGTTCGTTTTTTTTGTTTTTTTTTACAAATTTGGTACTTTTTTTTGTCCATAAAACAACTTTTTTGTTTTATTTTAATTTCATTATGATACATTTCTCATAAAACAAGACTTAAATCAAGTTAATGTATCTTTAAGAATCTTTATTCATTTGCACTGGAAAACACACAAAGTTACTGTTATTTCCATATTCTGGTGATTAGGAATAGGCATTTAAGCCTTAAGCTGTTTTGTTTTATTTTTATTTTTTGTAATATTTATTAAAAAGATATATATATATATATATATATATATATAAATATATAAATATATAAATAGAGATCTGTTAGAAGTTGTATTTTCAAACTGTTGGTAATACAACTCATTGTGCACTATTAAAAATAAAGGCTCTTTATTGGCATCAGTGGTTCTGTGAAGAACCTTGAACATCCATGGAACCTTTCGAATGCAGAAAAGGTTCTTTATAATCGAAAAAGGTTCTTTAGATTTTTACAATGTTCTTAAAATGGTTCTTTTAGCAACTGTTCACTAAAAGGTTCTTTGGGAAACCAAAAATGGTAGTTCTATGGCATTACTGCAAAAACACCCTTTTGGAGCCTTTATTTTTAAGGGTTTGTGCCAAGATATGTACATATAGACAACATATAAATGTTCAATTTAAATTATTCCTTACATTTTATTTACTTGGTCTTAAAAAGCTCTTAAAGCCTTAAGTTTACCATCATGAAACCTACAGAAACCCTGTTATAGCATCAAGTATACTTTGGGCTTAAATCCTGAAATATACTTCACTTTATTCTCAGTGTAGTCTAATGCACAGACTCTTTTTTTTTTGTCTGCGTGCAAGTGATTGATTGCTCAGATAGCAGGATCCATCTGTACTCGCTGTCAGTAGAGTATGCTTTGAAGACTTGTGTGTGGAGCTGCATTATACAGATTTATAAAACTATCAGTGCTGTGCTACTAAAATGATTAGGTATCTTGCTAAAAGTAAGTTTCTAGTTAGTGTGATTACCTTTAAACCCACTGAACCTATAATTCCTGTTTGTGTGGATCCCTGTTGAAATAACTGGATTTTGCAGTTGAAAATTTGATGAATGATAAGTTAAGTGACCTTAACTTAACTCTATCAACTGTTAAATGAAGACAATGTCTTAATGTGTTCATTACGATCATGTGACAAAGTTGTGAAAATGTTATTATAATTAATGATTTTTGCAGCTTAGATTAGTTCAATTCACTTTTTAATGACATGACATGAACTCCTTAACATTTTCGTAACCACTGTAATGAAACCATTAGAACAGCTATACCTACCGGCACTTTCTGTAAGTCGTGTCCTAACCTTGTTTAACACCCAGTGGATGGTTTATTGACAGGTGACACATGTTGACTCTGGGTTGACTCGCATATAAATGAAAGTGCCAAAAATAGCAAGCATGTCTTCCTGAACATCCTAATGGGTTTTTAAAGTTAATCATTTGTGACCCTGGACCACAAAACCAGTCATAAGGTAAAATTTTACAAAACTGAGATGTATACAACATATGAAAGCTCAATAAATAAGCTTTCTATTGATGTATGGTTTGTTAGGATAGGACAATATTTGGCCGAGATACATTTATTTGAAAATTAGGAATCTGAGGGTGCAAAAAATCAAAATACTGAGAAAATCACCTTTAAAGTTGTCCAAATTAGGTTCTTAACAATGCATATTACTAATCAAAAATGACATTTTGATATATTTACAGTAGCAATTTTTCAAAAAAATCTTCATAGACATGATCTTTACTTAATTTCCTAATGATTTTTGGCATAAAAGAAAAATCAAAAATGTTGACCCATACAATGTATTTTTGGCTATTGCTACAAATATACCCCAGCGAACTTAAGACTGGTTTTGTGGTCCAGGGTCACATTTATACTTAACCTAGCAGGGATTTGCAATGTTAAAGTCAACATAAAATCAAAGTTGACTCTATTTTACATTATTAATACATGGTACAATGCACATTATTATAAAGAAAAAAACATTAGTTAATTATAATGTAATAACCTTTCCAAATGACAATTTTTTTCTTTTGTAGAGAATGCGAGTCTCAAATATAATCATCAGGCTTTTGATTTGTGACCCTGGACCACAAAACCAGTCATAAGGATCTATTTTTTTAACTCCTCTGAAAGCTTTCCATTTATGTATGACTTGTTAGGATAGGACAATATTTGGCCGAGATACAACTATTTGAAAATCTGGAATCTGAGGGTGCAAAAAACGCCTTTAAAGTTGTCCAAATGAAATTTTTAGCAATGCATATCACTCATTAAAAATTAAGTTTCAATACATTTACGGTAGGAAATTTACCAGAGATCTTCATGGAACATGCTCTTTACTTAATATCCTACAGATTTTTGCCATAAAAGAAAAATCGTTAGTTTTGACCCATACAGTGTATTTTTGGCTGTAGCTACAAATATAACCATGCTGCTTAAGACTGGTTTTGTGGTCCAGGGTCACATTTGTTCACCTTTCAATCGTCATTGTATTGCATTGCACTATATGTTTTGATCATTTGACTACACTACTGATGTTTATATCCACTATAGTTTTATAAAAATCTCATTGATTTACATCTTATTTCTTGGTCATGTAAATATCAGCATATAGAACAATTAGACCTAGACCTGAGCTATTTTCCCATCGTATTCTAACTATATCATATTATATGAGCTGTAATGTTAGATATAGTACATTGAGTGTTGATTGTGGTGTTTGAGTCATTTTTAAGTCTTTTGCTCAATGTATATTTAAACTTGACCGTAACACTGTTTGACCTCTCATAGGACATCTCTGGAGGTGCGACTCCAACAGGAAGAGCGCTCGGGGATGTTGAACCTCAGTGACACAACAGTTGGAAGCAAGCAGCTCAGTTTCACTCTCAAGAAGGTAAGCATGATTTTTTTTAAGACTGAGGCTTTTTTTCCACTCATTTGAACTCGACTGATGTTTTATCTGCTGAATAGGTGTTCATTTGTTCTTGCAGCTGGTCATATGATAATGAGCATGCAGTTGTGATGTTGTAAACACATATAGACAGACAGACAGACAGATTGAATGGTTTAATGAAGGTTATTGCGTGGTAAAATTGGGTCAGACTCATTCCCATCTCACATTTCCGCTGACTCACAGCAAAGACTGAAGAATGGCTTCTGTGTGCCCTGAATTCTCACCGTTGTTTTCTGTCCTTTGACCACTTCACGCCCATCTAATTCCCATACTCCTCCTGTCTGCCGTAGACGTCATTCAGAGAAATCGTTTAGCTGCTTTGTTGAATTGTTCCTGAAAATATTTTAGTAAGTGTAGAGTTTGAGTAGTCCGTATGACTCATGTGCTGTAATCCAAGTCTTCTGAAGTCATTAATGGCTTATGTAATTGGTCAGTGATGATCTACCTGTTATACTGTAGTTCCCAAGGAAGCATGACACAATTAATGTCCAAACATTGAGGTCAGTACTTTTTTTTTTTTTTTTTTTTAAAGACATTAATGCTTTTATTAGGAAGGATGCATTAATATAGATTTGTTTGGACTTTAGTTTAGGCAGTAGTTGTTTTTCTATCCATTTTAGTTAGGTTGGCCTCATTAAACCTAAATAGATTAATTACACTATACAACCGACCAAACTAGAACAGACTGAAAATACACTCATAGACAGCAGCATTATTTCCAAAACTGTATTTCACTATAAATAATGGGATCTTTTTTGAACTGGTTGGTTTCCATGAACCTAAACAAACCAATGAATGCTTTAAGTAAGTGGATGAATCACTAAAATGAATCATGCTTCCCAGTACTTCTTGACAGAGAGAACGAACGCATTAAGTTACAGCTGAGTGAGTTGTTACGCTACACCGATCTTTTCAGAAAAGGTGTCCTGTTAGTGGAAAGCGACACTATTTTTGAAACAGATGAGCTTTTGTTGTGCTGAGTGTACCGTGTCGCCGCTTTTAGTTAGTCACGCCACCCAATGCTGCTACAAAACCGTTTGCAACATATTCTAAAAATACACCTTTGACAAGTTGTGGACTATTTTTGTCTTTTTTGTGCTTTCATCAGTCGGAGAAGCAGCGATTTCAACAAAAGGCTGAACGTGACCATCATGAGGAGAGAAGGAAAATCAGACGGTCGGCTGGACACTTATATTCTCACAGGGGAGGAAGAGGCGGAGGAGGAGGAAGAGGCGGAGGAAGAGGAGGAGGAGGAGGAAGAGGTGGAGGAAGAGGAGGAGGAGGAGGAAGAGGTGGCGGAAGAGGAAGAGGAAGGAGACCATATTAAACTTAGGACTGGTCGTGCTCATGGATGATGACATGTAGGACTTTCAATGCAGCCCGCAAATGTGTCTGATCACAGACATCTGCAGGAATTACTGTTGTGTTCAAGAGACTGTTGCAACAGTTCCATTGCAGATGCTCTCAGTGATTCACATTAACAGACTGTGTATCTGTATGTGTGTGGATGTGTGTGTGTGTGTGTGTGTGTGTGTGTGTGTGTGTGTGCGTGCGTGTCAGACCTCCCTTTTTCCACAACATCTCTCAGAACAGTCTAAACAGGACCTTGTGTTTTGTGAAGAACCATAAAACATTTTTATCAACATCTGCTCTTTCCTGTTCTGATTTACACACACAACGATCGATTCACTTTTAGTGCTGATCATTTTTAAAATGCCTTTGATGCCATGATTTGAAACTGCTAAAAAGCAATACTTAGAGTCTTACCAAACTCAAACATGGCCATGCACTGCAAAAAATGCTATTCTTATCTAGATTTTTTGTCTTGTTTCCAGACAAAATATCTAAAAATTCTTAAATCAAGAAGGATTTTATAAGTAAATATATATATATATATATATATAATTTTTTTTTTTTTTTTTTTTTTTTTTATAGTTTTTGCTTAGAACAAGCAAAACAGTCTGCCAATGGGTTAAGCAAAAAAATATTATTTTAAACCCGAAAACAAGATTTTTATTTTTCTTACCCCATTGGCAGATTATTTTGCTTGTTTCAAGCAAAAACGTACTTAATTTTGACTTGTTTTTTGTTTTTTTTACAAGAAAATAATTTTTACTTGTCTAGAAAATCCTTCTTGATTTAACAATATTTAGATTTTTTGTCTTGTTTCCAGCCAAAATATCTAAGTAAGAACAGCATTTTTTGCAGTGTGTCCCATTTAACAGTGGGACACTCCTCTTCAGAATTCTGAAGTTTCAATCTGACCTGTTTCTACAGGTAAACAAAATCAAGCATGTACCATACAGTCTGCATTTACAAATATATGTGCAAAAAGTGTCATTCTGAAGAGCTCAGGGATGCTGAAACCATTTTGTGAAATTTCACTCCTGCCAGATATTCCACAGTTGGTGATACTGTTAGAAAGTGAAAGTGTTTAGGAAGAGCAGAAAATCAACACAAAACACAGTGCAATGGGAGCTACAGTGCCTTGCAAAAGGTATTTTCACGTTTTGTTTGTTACTTTTTTTTTCCCACATGAATCTACACTCCATACACCATAAAGGCTAAAGCAAAAAACTGGTGTTTAACATTTTTGCAAATTTACTAAAAGTAAAAAACTTAAATGATTCCATTGCGTAAGTATTCATATCCATATCTGGGACAGTTAACATTTAGCTCAGAGGCATTCATATTGCTTGTAGATGTTTCTACACTGAGTGAAGTTAACCTGTGGCAAATTCAATTGAATAGGTATAATTTGGAAAGGCACACGTCTTAATAAAAAGTGTAACCAAAAACCAAGCCTTGAGGGGGAAAAAAAGCCTGTAGAGCTCAGAGACAGGATTGCATCAAGCCACACATCTGGAGAAGCGTTCAGAGAAAATTCTGCTGCATTGAAGGTTCACAGAAGCATGTAGTCTCCATTACTCTTAATGGAAGAAATTTAAAACAACCAGGACTCTTCTTAGAGCTGGACTCCTGGCCAAACTGAGCAATTGATGGAGAAGGACCTTGGTTAGAGTGGTGACCACGAACCTGATGGTCACTCTAGTTGAGCTCCATGGTTATAAATGCAGATGGGAGAAACACTGCAACACGCTAACAATCTAGGCTTTATGGTGGAGTGGCAAGACTCAATCCTCTGACTTGGAACTTTGGATTTGCCCCAAAAAAAAAAAAAGCAGGCTGTGAGTCTGATGAACCTCAATTCCAAGCATCATGTTGGAAGGAAACCAGGCACTGCTCATTTCCTGCAGATTACCATCCCAAAAGTTAAATGTGTTGGTAGCAGCCTCATGCTGTGGGCTGTTTTTCAGCGGCAGGGACTTAGAGTAAAAAAAAAAAAAAAACAGTGCACCAAAATATTGAGATAATAATGCAAACCCACAAGCATTCAGAACCTCAGACTGGGACAACAGGGAAATGACCCTAAGCACACAGCAAGAGTGGTTTATAGACAACTCTGTGTATGTCCTTGAGTGGCCCAGCCACAGTCAATTAAACATGTCTGCCAGATGTCATCCAAGCTGACAAAGCTCAAGAGGTGAAGAGGTGAGTCGAAGAATAGCAGATAATTGTCAAGTGCTGATGAGCAAAGCTTGTATCGTACCCAAAAAGACTTGAGGCTGTAAAGGTGCTTCAGCTAAGTACTAAGTTAAGGGTATGAATACTTATGCAATGTACTTATTTGTAATAAATTTATGAAGTTGTAGCAATTCTGTTTTTTCTTTGTCATTATGGTGGTAAAAAGGTCATTTAAAACTGTTTGACATAAGGCAGCAACATAAAACGTGAACGAAAATCGCACTGTACATGGAATTGGTTTCCATGAGCGAGCAGCTGCATGCAAAAAAAGAAGCCTCACATCAGCAAATACAATGGCAAGTTTGGAATGGATGGAACAGTGTAGACTAGAGCACACCATCCCTGGACTCTGGAGCAGTGGAAACCTGTTCCGTGAAGTAATGAATCACGCTTCTCTGTTTGGCGGTCTGATGGAGGAGGGTTCGGTGGATCCAGGAGAATGTTGCCTGTCTGACCGCACTGTGCCAACTGTACATTTTGGTGGAGGCGGGATAATTATATGAGGCTTATTTTCAGGGGATGGGCTAGGAAGATCTTTGACATTTTGGACAATGCTGTTTTAACTTTGTGTGAACAGTTCCATTCTCGGCCCAAAGCATGTTCTGTAAAGGCATGGTTGGATGAATTTAGTGTGGAAACACTTGACCAGCCCACACAGAGCCCTGACCTCACAAATGATCTACTGGATGAATGTGCAATGACAGAAACACTTTGAAAGCCTGTCCAAAAGAGTTGAAGCTGTTAGAGCTGCAGACCATGAATTCATATTATTGTTTTTACTTAGAAACATGCAACTTTTCCAAACAGATACGCTCCATTCTCCTGATCATTACATAAACTTGCATCCTCAGTCAGCTGTGTTTGTCCATCACTGAGCCTTTTTAGTTTGTTTGAATTTAGGCAATTAAAACTCACAAGTTTCTCTAGCCTTTCAAATAGCATCTGCTTTAATGGAATATGACACCAGCTGCTGATATTTGAATATTGAGAGTAAAATTGAGAAGTGAAAGCACAAGATCGACCGTCTGTTGTGAGATTTGCTGTTAGTCACTTCCTGCTGCCCTCAGTGTCATATATCTTTTAACTTCTGATAAATCATGGTATCAGATCACTACAACATCTCACATTTATAACGATGGGTTTTTTTCATCTGCGGGGCAGGATTATTATAGTTAACTAAAACTAAAAATGCCCTTATTTGAAATAAAATTTAACTGAACATTTCTGTGTGTTTGAACCATTTCCAACAATGACTGTATGATTTTGAGATCCATCTTTTCACACTGAGGACAACTGAGGGACTCATACGCAACTATTACAGAAGGTTTAAATGCTCACTGATGCTTCAGAAGGAAACAATGCATCAAGAGATGGGGTGAATTTAATATTTTTTTCTTCTCGGAAACATGTAAGTATCTTCTGTAGTATTTTAAGCACAGTACTAAATGAAAAAAATATAAAATAAAAAAATGAACACATCTTCATTCTGTTCAAAAGTTTTCACCCCCAGCTCTTAATGCATCGTTTTTCCTTCTGAAGCATCAGTGAGTGTTTGAACCTTCTGTAATAGTTGCATATGAGTCCTTCAGTTGTCCTCAGTGTGAAAAGATGCATCTCAATATCATACAGTCATTGTTGGAGAGGGTTCAAATACACAACAATGCTGAAAAACCAAAGAGTTTGTGGGACCTGAAGGACTCATGAACAACTATCACTCAAAAAAAAAAAAAAAAAAAAAAACACAGCTGTGGATCATTCATGTAACAACATAGTATTAAGAATCAAGTGCATGTAAACTTTTGAACAGGGTCATTTTTATATATAATATATATACAGCATATATCACATCAATATATAGTATATATACAAAATAACTCAAATGTTAATTAAAATATAAAAATTTTAAAATTATGTAATAATAATAAAAAAAACGAATGGTATGCTGTGGCGTACCTAGAGGGACAGGCATGACAATTACCTTGTTTACTTAAAAACAACTTGTAAATTAGGATAAATGTTACCTGAAAATCAAAAAAGATATTTAAAAAATTACAATTATTTTATTTCAGAATTTTAGTTTTAGATTTATATTTCAATCTAGTTTAACTTGAGGTACTTAAACCAAATCTAAAATCATTTTTAAAAATTATAATAATGAAAAAATACACAATTAAATGACAAAAATTTTAATGATTGAAAAGACGAAATTTAAATATCAATGAAAAATCACTTATACTAAATCAACATTGTTTCAGATCATGTTTGCCTCATCAGTTCCTTAAAAACAAACCACATGAGGTTTTAATTGGTTTTAGGTCTTAAATCCTGCAAGGCAATATAAGAAGAGATTTAGAAATGTGCTGTTTCTACTTTCCCCATGGAAAATGCTTCAGCATGTCTGTTTTAAGAGGAGTATGACATCACCAGTGCACAAACCACATGCTTACAGCAGCTAAAACATTCTCGGACAGAAAAAAGTGTTGGCATCGTGTGTTTTAATTAGTTTAAGCAGTCAGGTATGTAGAATCATACTATATTCTAAATATAACCACAACATCATTTTGCCACCACAAACAGCCTTGAGTGTCTTTTATAAAATGATTAGAATATTTTAAGAACAAGTTTCTACAAAACATTAACTAAATAATAAATTAAAAAGATCCAGTTGTGACATATCAACTGAAGTCACTAATTAGTCTGCAAGGTTGCTGTGCAATTAGACGCACAGATGATGAGTAGCTGTTTTGTTGACCTCACCAAGTGCTGAGAACAAGTATATAGGCTTAAATGTTGTAATTATGGCGTATTTCTCATTTATTGGCCGGGACAGAGCACTTTACAGCTGGAGCTCTTCCATAAGAAGATGCTTTTACAGTGTCACTGTGTTTGTGATCGAAGAACATAAAGGAGGATAGCAGGCTGTTAAGCAATCATTTCAGGTATTGTGCTGCCAAAACATGCTTTTATGATAATCAATACTTTGTATAGCTTAGAAGCTTTTATAAGAGCTAATGCAATGACACAATGACATTGAGGCGCTGATTTTCCTGTCTTATAAAGAAGTGCAAAAAAAATAAATAAATACACAGACATTTAAAATGCACCAATATTTTGTACTAATAATATTCAAAATATCAAACCAAGAAAAACATTTATTGTAAGAGAAGCACAAGAACATTTTCCAAGCAACATTTCACACAACAGTTTAAGTCAGAAACAAGGCAGTGTGTATTGTGTGGCATTTAATTTGTGATGCATTAGCTGATGTTTTTTCATGGGAACAGATTTGGAGAAATGTCACATTTCATCACTTGCTCACCAGTGGATCCTCTGCAGTGAATGGGTGCCGTCAGAATTAGAGTCTAAACAGCTGATAAAAACATTACAATAATCCACATGATTCCAGTCTATCAAATAATGTCTTGTGAAATACAAGTCCATAATCTATAATACCACTTCCTCCAGTGAAAAAGTCAATTTCCTGTTGTCCTCTCACATCAAAATCCATCCACATATTGGTTTACAACTGTTTTGAACTGTTTTCACTTGTAAACAGCATTTGATATATATTTCACTCCTGATTCAGACAAGACAACTTTTTTTACTGGAGAAACCAATATTATGCATTATGGATTTATATTTTAGCCAAAAGCAATGATTTGACGTTAAAATGCCTTGATGGATTCTCGACAATCTATGTCCCATTTTTACAGTCATTAAAGGAATAGTTCCCAAAAATGAAAATTGGATGTTTATCTGCTTATCCCCAGGGCATCCAAGATGTAGGTGACTTTGTTTCTTCAGTAGAACACAAACAAACTCAAACCGTTGCAGTCTGTCAGTCATGTAATGGCAGTCAATGGGACCCAAATCTTTGAGAATAAAAAAAAAACATACACAGACAAAACCAAATTAAACCTTGTGGCTTGTGACGATGCATTGATACATTTTAATTTTTGGGTGAACTATCCCTTTAATTGTCTTTTTCAAGATAAGTAATATCTTAAAACACACAAGGTGGTATTATTGATGTATTTAATGTCATAGATTAGGCTTTTAATCAAAAATACATTCAATAAACCAATTGATTCAGGACGACGGATACAATTTGTGGTGCTAAAATGCTGTTTCTGGGTTTTGGCCTATAAAGATATATCATAACTGCAGCACTCTATAGGTTAGCTACTTTTCTTCACAGTGCAATAGAAAAATCTAAATGTCTATCGCTGCAAAAATGCTTTTCTTACATAGATTGTTTGTCTTGTTTGTCCAAAGCTTAGCATAGATCATTGAATCCTATTAGACCAATAGCATCGCGTTCAAAAATGACCAACGAGTTTTGCTGCGCCTGCTTCAGCTATATTACGGCAGCAAACTTCATTGACTATTACTCCGGAATGGAAGTGTAGTTCCTAAACTTATCGGCCTAGAAAATCGCAGCTTTACATTTTCTGCCAGTATTAGTACAGGATATAACTACAGAAGAGTCAAGTTTTAAATAGGACAAAATATTGAAACTTGTTGGTCATTTTTGAACGCGATGCTACTGGTCTAATAGGATTCAATGATCTATGCTAAGCTATGCTAAAAGCGATATCGCCAGAACAGGAGAACGGCTGGATGGATTTCAAAACGGTAAAACTCAACTTATTAACTCAGGGGGAGTTGGAGAATGAGCCTATTTCCAAAAAAAGTGGAGTGTTCCTTTAACTTTAAGATTTTAGATTTTTCTAAAAAAAAAAAAAGGTCCAAATTGCAGTTTCAATCCAGCTTCAAAGAACTCCAGCCAATAGAATAGGGGTCTTATTTAGTGAAATGTCATTTTCTTAAAAAAATAAAAATGTGTATTATTTTTAACTACTATGTGTGAGGTCAAGCTAGTGCAAGACCAGCATTTGTGGTTAAAAAGTTTACACGTTTTTTTTTTCTTAGAAAATGACGCATTGTTTCACTGGATAAGATCCTTATTCCTTGACTTTTTGGACCTTCAACTCATTCACCACCATGAAGTCCACTATATGGAGAAAAATCCTGGAATGTTTTCCTCAAAAACCTTAATCTGTTTTCAACTGAAGAAAGAAAGACATCTAGGATGACATGGGGGTGAGTAAATTATTAAGAAATTTTCATTGTGTAAGTGAACTAATCCTTTAAGGTAGTGTAAAAAGCACTATATAAATAACAGTGACTTGACATAACAAAATGTGGAAAAAGGTAGGTGTCCAGATAAAGTCCAAAATGAATGTTTCACTTAAATGTTTTACTTGTGTCCAGTGGATAGGTGATGGAAGAAGAGAAAAGATTTGGTTGGTTTCACACAGCCAGACAAAAGAGGGTGTGTTTATTCAGAGTAATCCCCCCTCACTGATCCAGGTCAAAAAGCCGCCCCTCTACACGTCACTGTCTGAGCCCGGGACAGTCTGAGAGCCACCCTGGGATTTACAAACTGAATGCTGGAGAGCCTAAACAGGGAAGTTGGGAATTTCTGGGAAAAGGAGGTGCGCTTTTTTCCACTTCATCGCACTTTTCAACTCATATTTGTTGTATAGTTTATGTGCAGACAGAACAAATGATGCTGAACACTAGCACTTATTAAAGTCAACATGAAATCAAAGCACACTGTAGTTACTTCCTCAATGCATGCTCCTGATCTTATCCAAAAAAAAAGTCTTTGTAAAAAGTATTTGTAATCTTTTATCAAAGCTCATAACCTTTCTAGACCTGAACTATCTAGTTTCTACTGAAACTTGTATGCTGTGTATTTACATATACAGCTGAAGACAAAAAGTTTACATATACCTTGCAGAATATGCTAAACGTTCATTATTTAACAAAATGCATGTTGTTATTTATTTAGTACTGACCCGAATAAGATATTTCACATAAAATATTTTACATACAGTCCACAGGAGACTTTAATAACTTCAAGTAATAATAAGTAAGTTGTTGTTATAAATCAAACTGTCTGTTGTTCTTCAGAATAATCCTTCATGTCCCGCAAATTCTTTGGTTTTTCAGCTTTTTTGTGTATTTTTTTACCCTTTCCAACAATGACTGTATGATTTTGAGATCCATCTTTTCACACTGAGGATGACTGAGGGACTCTTATGCAACTATTACAGAAGGTTTAAAGGCTCACTGATGCTTCAGAAGGAAAACAATACATTAAGAGGTTGAAAACTTTTGAACAGAATGAAAATGTTCAAATCTTTCTTATTTTGCCTAAATTTCATTTTTTTTTTCATTTAGTACTGCCCTTCAGAAGCTGCTTACATGTTCCCCAGAAGACAAAATAATTTAAATTTACCCTGATTTTCAGATTCAAAAAGCATTGTGCATCGTTTCCTTCTGAAGCATCAGTAAGCAACTTTTGACTTCAACTGTTTTTGTAATCACACATTTGTAATAAAGTTGTAATTTAGTATATTGAATAACAAGTTCAAATTCTAATCATGTGCTTTGGTATGTCAACACAACAAAACAATACACTTGACTTAAAATGTACTTTGAGTCACTTAAGTGGCCTTTTTTTTATTAATAAACTCTTAAAAATAAAGGTTCTTTATTGGGATCAGTGGTGAAGAACCTTAAACATCCATGGAAAATTTCAAATACGTAAAAGGTTCTTTACAGTCGAAAAAAAGGTACTTTAGATTTTTAAAATGTTTCAAAATGGATCTTTTAGGAACTGTAGACTGAAAGGCTCTTTGTGGAAGCAAAAACGGTACTTCTATGGCATCACTGAAAAAACTCTTTTGAACTCTTTATTTTTAAGAGTGTATTACATTATGTCTTTTTAAAAATATGCTACACTCATAAAAATAAAGGTGCTTCTCGATGCCATAGAAGAACCTTTTTTGTCTGAATGGTTCCATAAACAACCTTTAACATCTGTTTCACAAAAGGTTCTTTGTGGCAAAAGAAGGTTCTTCAGATTTTAAAAAGGTAACAAAGAGATGGCTCTTAAAAGAACCTTTGACTGAATGGTTCTTTGTGGAACCAAAAACGGTTCTTCTATGGCATCGCTGAAAAAACACCCTTTTGAAACCTTTATTTTTAAGAGTGTATTACATTATCTCTTTTTAAAAATATACTACACTCTTAAAAATAAAGGTACTTCACAATGCCATAGAAGAACCTTTTTTGTCTAAATGGTTCCATAAAGAACGTTTAACATCTGAAGAACCTTTCTGTCACAAAAGGAGGTTCTTCAGATTATAAAAAGGTAAGAAAAAGATGGTTCTTTAAAAAACCTTTGACTGACTGGTTCTTTGTGGAACCAAAAATGGTTCTTCTATGGCATCACTGTGAAAAGCTTTTTAAAGCACCTTTATTTTTAAGAGTGTGTATCTTTGAAGTACGCTACATGTGCACATTTAGTACAGTTAAGCACACTTCTTTTTAACAAGGGCATCTCTGGCAGCGCTTTGCCGTTCTCTATAAATGTCTGCTCATGTGTGTAAAAAAGTTGTTCCTTTGCCTTCTCTCCTTTGCACTCCGTCTGGCCTCATTTATCCTGGTTTGATCCTGCTCTCATTTGCGCTTTCCTTCTGATCTCCCTCTTTTGTCTCCCTGGTTTTCTGCGGGAGGAACTGAAGAGAGAAATGTGCTGACTCCAGCGCCACGGACGCAGAGAGATCTCACCACGCTGGGTCTTGGCACTCGTCCTGTCTGTCTGTCTCGTACGAAGGCACCTGACGGCCGTCACAATCTCAACAGATCGTAAATGACATTTATTGAGATCAACGCCAGCTCTTTGTTCCAAAAGTCTAAAATAAATGGCCTATACTTTGCGGTCAGCTTTCACCTGCTAAAGCCATAGCCTAGAGAGATCAAAAGCAGGGCAATATGTAATCTAATGCATTTTGTCTAGAACTGGGGCTTAAATACGACCGCAGAAGATTGTGGTCACAAACCTCTTGAGACATGATGTAACAGAGAGAAAAGCCATGCAAATCCATCCACTTCTTTTCTCTTAAACTTAACAGGGCTGATTGTTAAAGTCATTACGCTTTTAACTCATTAAACAAGTTGCCAAAACAGAGCAGGCTAGTCATCAAAGGTGGAATTATGCTGGAATAGCCAAGATAGTGGTTTATTTGTTAAATTATCCGCTTCTGCGTCTTAAATGAAAAGATAAACAGTAGACGTTTTTCAATCGCTTCTATAAACATCAACTACCAGAGCTCCAGAAGAGCAAATGTAATAGAGTTTTTAAAGCAAAATCTCAGCATTCACCCTCGTCAAATCAAATAGGCTGGATTTTGATGTTAAAAATGACTGTCATTCGCAATTACCGTTTTTAGTTTTTGTTCAGTGCATCAATCTTTTGACCATTCAGTCAAAGGTTCTTTAAAGAACCATCTCTTTTTCAATTTGGAAGAACCTTCTTTCGCCACAAAGAACCTTTTGTGAAACAGAAAGGTTCTTTAGATGTTTAACGTTCTTTATGGAACAATTTAGACAAAGAAGGGTCTTCTACGGCATCGTGAGGCACCTTTATTTTTAAGAGTGTAGTGTAAACTATATTTGAGGGCCAGAAGTTTTGCTTTTTGTTTGAGTTTTTAATAACTAACTTCAGCCAAATTTCAGTATTCACCCTTGCCAAATCAAAAAGGCTGGATTTTGATGTTATTCGCAATTACCTTATTTTTTATTCAGTGGTGGAAACAGCTTTCATACATTTCCCCACAAACAAATTTAAATACCATAAAACCCCTATATAACCTATGGAAAGTCGGTATGGAAAAAATCATAATAAATGGATACTTTACCCTAAAACAAAAATGTTGTAATCATTTACTCACCCTCATGTTATTCCAAACCTGTAAGAGTTTCTTTCTTCTGTTGAACACAAAAGGAGATATTTTGAAGAATGTCAGTAACCAAAGAATTACCGGTAGACATTAACTTCCATAGTGTTTTTTTTTTTTTTTTTTCAAATTTATTTGAGCAATTATTTACCCTCATTACTCTTTTTTTTAAAGAGCTATCCTTTTGACATGGTACAATTGAACATAAATAAACAATAAACTTAATATAGTGCATATCTGTCAGAGACACATTAATGAAACAGGTAAGGTTTCTGTTTGATTTGATTTAAACAATCTTAATTTCGAAATGCATTTCGAAAAAGGTTGGATTTTGATGTTAAAAATGACTGTGTCATTCATTTTAATACGCAAGTAGGCCTAGTACAAACACAAGTATTTGCTCGCTCCATAAAGGACATTTTAGGGCAACTTATCAACTTCAAGTGAAAAACAATGTCCTCCTTCGCACGTCCTGACAGGACCTTGAAATGTTTTACAGAAAGACGCCTCACATTCCCACAGACAACGGAAGCACCAAATACAGCAAGACAGAAGTGAGGAAGAAAAGAAAGAAGGATGTGTGATGTCAGCAGAGGTCTAAACAATCTGAAACCAGTGAGAAGCAGTTTGTGCTTGTTTCCTAAACAACATCTAGATTCCCTCTACACTCTTAAAAATAAAGGTGCTTTAAGCGATGCCATAGAGAAACCGTTTTTGGTTCCACAAAGATCCATTCAGTCAAAGAGCCATCTCTTTTGTTCCTTTTTAAATTCGGAAGAACCTTCTTTTGCCACAAAGATCCTTTTGTGAAACAGATGTTTAAGGTTCTTTATGGAACCATTTAGACAAAAAAAGTTCTTCTATGGCATCATGAAGCATCTTTATTTTCAAGAGTGTAGTCTAAACTATATAAGTAGTGGGTACGGGCCAGAAGTTTTGCTTTTGTTTGAGGGATAGGTACAAATCAGAATTATGATCATTGAGTGAATAATGACTCATATCTGTCTGTAAGGTGATACTAAACAACTTACGTCATACAGCATGTTTGCACGCATCCATGAACACCAATTGCATAATCGTGTGATGTTGCTGCCAATGAAGTTTCCTCTTGAGAAACGTAGATGTTTCATGAGAAATACGGAACGCATATGCTGCACTCATAGTCCCTCCCATGTGCTGGAAAGATAAAACTGAATGCACAGCAACCCTTTGATATCTAGTTCCCTGTAATTTTCAAGCACTCAAGTGAAATTTGTGACCTGTGGTTGTATTCCGTTCCAACGTATAATCACTGGTTCATCTAGAAAGAATTTTCAAATCAAGAACCATCGCAATGCATACTTCTGATTTCTGAATTCTTTTTAGGATTAAAGAATTAAAGCGGGCTTTTATCTAGTGAAAAGAATCTTATAAGCTGTTTATACCATTCCCATAGCTTTAGAATTTTAGTATCATATTCTTCTAAGTGTGTCATGATCAAATGCTGCCTACCTGGAAACTCGCTCATGCGTGAGTACCTTCAGCTCAACTACAGCAATGCAAAGGTCATGTTTCAATTTCCAGGGAATGCACTTGAAGTGTAAAGTTTGAAAAATATACCATAAGTCCCTTTGGAAAAAATGTGTCTGCCAGATGAATCATGTAAATGTTTTAGCTAACAGTGCATGCTTAATAAAGAGTGAGCATGCTCTGAATGCACTTTACACATTGTTTACATTTGCGTAATATGTGAGTCGTAACAGGATCAAGAACAAGTATAATCCAGAGTCTGCTGGCTCAAAGAGGAGAGAATCTTTTGAGCCAGGTTTACACATCCTGTGTGAGGATTAACTTCTGTCAAAACTACGTCATGACCTGTGCTGACGTTACACCTATATGCCTCTAATGTCAAAAATACATTAGGATGTAAGAATAACTATACTTAAAGGAAAAACCTGTCCTGCAGAAAATTACCAGTATATTTTCTGTTAACTTTGTGGACATTTCTAGGAAGCCTGTTTCTGCCACTAAGTAAAAAATAAAATAAGGTTATTGTTCCTTTTTTTCTCAGAATTGCAACTACAAACTTGCAATTCTGAGATATAAATATAAACTCACAATTGCCAGTTATTGAGTCATAATTGTAAGATATAAACTCACAATCGTGAGATATCAGTCTTTTTTTCTTCTCAGAACTGGATTTTATAATTGAGAAAGAAAGTCAGAACTGTCAGATAAAAACTTGCAATCTTGAGAATAAAAAGTCAGAATTGTGAGATACAAAGTCAATTTGAAAAGTGACAATTTTAAGTTTATATCCTGCAGTTCTGCTTTTTATTTAGCAATACTGACTTTATAAAAAAAGTCAGAATTACGAGTTTATAGGACGCAGTTCTGAGACATCAGAATTGTAGGTTGTAAACTCGCAATTGCGAGAAAAAAGTCAGGATTGCGAGATAAAAAGTCGCAAGTACCTTTTTTTTTTATTCAGTGGTGGAAACAGGCTTCCATACATTTCCACTAAAGAAATTGAAGTACTGTAAAACACCTATGAAAAGTCAGTTTGAAAAAATAAAATCATAATAAATGGATCCTTCACCCTAAAACAATTTTTTTAATCATACTCACCCTCATGTTATACCAAACCTGTAAGAGTTTATTTCTTCTGTTGAACACAAAAGGAGATATTTTAAAGAATTTCAGTAACCAAACAATTACTGATAGCCATCAACTTACATAGTGTTTTTTTTTTTTTTTTTTTTTTTGGAGCAATTACTATCTATCCTTTTAATATGGTAGAGTGGAACATAAATAAACAATGAACTTAATATGGTGCATATTTGTCAGAGACACATTAATGAAACAGGTAAGGTTTCTATTTGATTTTATTTAAAACATTGTAATTTCAAAATGCATTTCGAATAGCTTCTTCTTAATTGTGAAAACAAATACATTTATTCTGTTGTAAAGTTTAAATATGAGTAAAATAACTTTGGAACAAGCAGTGTACAGTTAAAAGATATAAGATTGAAACAAACTGGATTTAATGATGGTAATTATATAAACCTGGTTACTGTGTATTTAAAACACATTCAATTTATTAGTGCTATTACAGAAGTCTGACCTGTTTCATTCATGTGTGACTGTATCACAATAAGTTTGCTGGTGTTTAAAATTGTGTAATCCAAAGGGATTGCCATTTTAAATGCATAGTTATACAAAGAATTCAAGTATTCAAGTCTCCTGGAAAATATGTTTCAGTTTCAGTGTGTGTGTGTGTGTGTGTGTGTGTGTGTGTGTGAAGGTAATTCGTGGTGACACATAATGTGTCTTAATGCTCTTAGGTCTGTATCCATCACAGATGTTGTCTCTGAAAACAGTCACCTGGTGAGTCGCGGTAAATACAGCAAGCTTATAGGTGACTGTTGCTGATGGCTGTGACACAGAAACCTACTTCGTCTAATCACTGCTACTCTGCACACATTACAGACTCTCAGGGAAAGTGTGGAAAATGGTCTTTTTGAGTACAACAGTTTGTCAATAGCTAAGTTTGCATCCAAAGCTGTGAAATATACAGTTGGGGTCAAAAGTTTACATACACCTTGCAGAATCTGCAAAATGTTAATTATTTGAGCAAAATAAGAAGAATCATACAAAATGCATGTTATGTTTTATTTGGTACTGACCTGAATAAGATATTTCACATAAAAGATGTTTACATATAGTCCACAAGAGAAAATAATAGTTGAATTTATAACTGTTCAAAAGTTCAAAAGTTCACATACACTTGAGTTCATGAGTTCTTCAGAAATGTCCTTCATGTCCCGCAAAATCTTTGGTTTTTCAGCATTTTTGTGTATTGAACCCTTTCCAACAATGACTGTATGATTTTGAGATCCATCTTTTCACACTGAGGACAACTGAGGCACTCATATGCAACTATTACAGAAGGTTCAAATGCTTACTGATGCACCAGAAGGAAACACAATGCATTACAATCTGGGGGTGAACATTTTTGAACAAAATGAAAATGTGTACACTTTCTTAAATTTACCTAAATATCGTATTTTTGTCATTAAGTACTGCCTTTCAGAAGCTACAGAAGATACCTGAATGTTTCCCAGAAGACAAAATATGGTAACAGGTAACAACACATTATTAAGAATCAAGTGTATGTAAACTTTAATGCATAATTTTTCTTTCTGGAGCATCAGTGAGTGTTTAAACCTTCTGTAATAGTTGCATATGAGTCCCTCAGTTGTCCTCAGTGTGAAAAGATGGATCTCAAAACCATACAGTCATTGTTGGAAAAGGTTCAAATACACAAAAATGCTGAAAAACCAAAGAATTTGGGACCTGAATGATTTTTCTGAAGAACAGCGGGCAGTTTAAATGTTTAGGACAAACAAGGGACCCATGAACAACAGTGGACATTCACGTTTATGTAATAACAAAAAACAAGAATCAAGTGTATGTTAACTTTTAAACAAAAAATATTTAAAAAATGTAACTTTTATTTTCTCGTGTGGACTACATGTAAACATCCTTTATGTGAAATATCTTATTCAGGTCAGTACTAAATAAAAATTAAAAAAAACATGCATTTTGTATGATCCCTCTTATTTTGCTAAAATAATTAACATTTTGCAGATTCCGCAAAGACTTCAACTGTATTAGATAAAAAATTTGCGTTTACGCTCCCACAAATTCCAAAAAACCTAATCTTAATTTCGTGGGAAACTGGTGCAAAGTATTAAAAATTAAATACTAAAAAGTTGCTGCAATCAGTACAGCCTGTGACTCATTTTTGCTACATAATATAAGACCTGCACCTTAGAGCACTTAGAAGAAACACAATAACAAACACCGTCATGATATCTTGCATTCAGATACCTGAGGTTTGGGAACAGAGTCATGTGAGTTTTTGTTTTGTTGTTTTGTTTGAGCACTCTATCTGAGAGATCTTTCTATATTTTATAATATTGATAAGTGAAACAAAAATATGTGTACTTGCCAATTATTTACCCCTCATGTTCTCAGTGTTTATGTCAAGTGTTGGGTTTAATGAAATAAAGCACATCCTTCAAACTGCTTTGACCCAAAACTATCTGTGTTGCCAGAAATAAAGCTTCTGAGTTCGTAAGTTCGAGACTGTGTGTACTGTACGCAAAGCAAGGTAGAATAGCCAGTGTGTCGTGTTTATCTTATTCCAGAAAGATGAATACATACAGTATACGATACTGTGCACATGCCATTTTTCTCTATCCAAACAAACTCACAGATGTAAACACCGGTGTATTACAATAATTACCAGCTGCACATCCAACTTTGTTTTATACTGATGAAAGGAACCATGTTAAATAGAGAGACATCATTAACTAGGTCAATCCTTAATTCCTTTCCATGATGTCTCTCTGTGGAATTTTGAGGAAAATGCATGACTGACAGATTAGGAAGTCCGACTGACATCTTGATAAGGATGGAAAATGCTGCCACATTAAAAGTGTTGTATAGGGGCTTAATATAGTAAAGGAAGGGGAAAAACTGACAGAGGAACCTTCTTACCCATTAAATATTATTGCATTCATGAAAAAGTGATGTGGTTTGTGGCATTTGAGGATAGTTATAAACAATGATCTCATGCTCTAGTTGACCTCTGAAGGAAAAATCATAGTTTTGGAAAGGCCTGTCTGGATTCTGCAAGCTCCGGGCTCATTTGCATCTGGGAAATGTATTCTCGACCACAGCAATGTAGTCGTCATGGTCATGGATCATAGAGTTTCTCGAGTTGAAGAGATCAGGGCAAAAGCCACAGCGAGTATGTGAGAGTACAAATGGAAATACAAGGGTTTATGGCTTTTCCAGTTGTAAATGGCTCTTAAATGATAACATTTACAGTGCACTTCTGTACACATTCACAATGAGAATGACATTTTTTTATTAACTGATTAGAAGTGACTGGCAGTAATTCAGACAGGCTAGTGTAAGCCACATGCACTTAAAATGCAATAAAAAGCTTTGTGTGCAAAACTTGCTCTGTTAACTTCTATAAACTAAGATTTGACAAATCATGAAATTTCGAAACAGCAGCACTACCCTATGAATATTAAAACAGTAGATTTATGGAGTATATGAGACTTACATTTGCATACAGATGAAGTCAAAATACACCTTGCTAAGATATTTCGCAAAAAATATATTTACATATAGTCCAGAATAGAAAATAATAGTTGAATTTATAAAAATGACCCTGTTCAAAAGCTGACATACACTTTATTCTTAATACTGATAGTTGTTCATGAGTCCTTTGTTTGTCCTGAACAGTTTAACTGCCTGCTGTTCCTCAGAAAAATATTTAAGGTCCCACAAATTCTTTGTTTTTTCAGCATTTTTGTGTATTTGAACCCTTTCCAACAATGACTATATGGTTTTGAGATCCATCTTTTCACACTGAGGAAAACTAAGGGACTCATATGCAACTATTACAGAAGGTGCATTAAAAAATGCATTAAGAGCTGGGGGTGAAAACTTTTAAACAGAATGAAAATGTGTACATTTTTCTTTTTTTTCTTTTTTGCTTGAATATCATATTTTTTTATTCAGTTCTGCCCTTCAGAAGCTACAGAAGGTACTTACAAAATAAGTTAAATTTAACATTATTCTCTTATTATTGCTCTTAATGCATTGCGTTTCTTTCTGAAGCATCAGAGAGCATTTGAATCATCTGTTTTAAGAATCAAGTGTCTGTAAACTTTTGAACGGGGTCATTTTTATAAATGCATCTATTATTTTCTCTTGTGCACTATATGTAAATGTATTTTAAGTGAAATATCTTATTCAGGTCAGTACTAAAAAAAAACAAAAAAAACATACATCCTTCTTATTTTGCTTATTTTTGCAGATTCTGCAAGGTGGACGTAAACTTTTGACTTCAACTGTATGTTGAGATAATTGCCAATGGTATAACTCAGACTGTAAGACTGAACGTAGTAATTGTGGTGAAATGCGGTAGTAAAGATAACTACATAGTTTGCAGCCAACTGAAATGTAATTAACCACAGTTATCTGATAGTTGGCTATTAAGATAAAATAATCATGAAATGACTCTGTTATGAAGTTAGAAAGGTGATGGCGATGTCTACAATAAGTCTACCATACTTGTAATGCAGTCAAATGACTTAATGAATCAAAATTTCCTATTAGGTATTGTTTTTTTAAAGATGAAGGCTAAATGTATTTGTTTCTGGCACCAGGTGCACAGGATATAACCATAATTACTCTACGCCTTTGATTATAGGGAGTTTTAGGACAGATATATTTAGGTGTAATGTCCACTCCTAATTTCACCACATCTGGCAGGATGACAACAAAGTGTGCAGAACAAAGATAAAAGACGGAAGTGGACGTTTGTGCAAAAGGTGAGGAAACAAGCATTTTGGCATCTTTAGCAAGGTCTTGCAGCATGTCGACTGAAAGCTGCTGTCGTGAAAGCGCGGTAACTGGAACCAGATGGTCCAATTACAAGGAAGGAAAAGTTACAAAAGCACAGAAAATCTCTCTTTTACATGACATCACTCGCACTGGCCCAATTTTAATACTTTTAATTCAGAAAAATGTTAATAATGAACTGCAAATGTAACTGTAATATGCTTCCCCCCCCCCCCCCCCCTAAAATATTTACTATTGTTTAATAATATTTTTTGTTGTAATTTAAATTTTAGTATTTTCGGTATGCGCTTTCATCTTAAGTCTTTAATCTAATATTTATAATTTATTTTATTTCATTTCAAATAGTAAAAATAATTTTCAATAGTTTTAATTAACATTAACAACAATGACATAAAAAAACACTCATTTAAAAAAAAAAGAAAAACATTTTAAAGTTTTCAACTTTTGTCTTAGCCTTTAAAGAGTTATTTTTGTTTTTGTTTTACAGTTCTGTCACATTTTATTAATTTAATATGTGTAATATATTTTCAAACTCCTCTAAAAAATGTGACCCTGGGCCACAAAATATTTGTAGCAACTGCCAAAAATACATTGAATAGGTTAAAATGATCATTTTTTCTTTTATGGCAAAAATCATTAGGATATTAAGTAAAGATCGTGTTTCATTAAGATACTTTGTAAATTTCCAACCGTAAATATCAAAACTTACTTTTTGATAATATAAGATTTTCTCAGATTCCAGATTTTCAAATACATACATACATGAAAAGCGTATTCATTTAGCTTTCAAATAATGTATACATTTTATTTTTAAAAACTATTAACCTATTCAACTGCTTTTGTGGATTAGGGTCACATATCAACCTTTCAAACTAGAGATAACAGTTTAGATAGGCGTTGATAGATGTTTAAGAAACCACAAGAAATCAGAAAGAGCTCAGCTGTTATATTTCACATACTCAAAAATTTTAATTAACAATAACAACCTTCAAAAATCATTCTTATTTTACAATTCAATTCAAAGATGTTTTTGGAAAACCACAAACATTTGAAAGTTTTTTGTTTGTTTTACAGTTCTGTCACATTTTAATATAATATGTGTATTTATATATTCAAACTCTAAAAAACCCTGGACCACAAAATATTTGTAGAAATAGCCAAAAATATATTATATGGGTCAAAATTATAAAATTGTATTTAATGCCAAAAATCTTTAGTATATTAAGTAAAGATCATGTTCCATTAAGTTTGTAAATTTCCAACCGTAAATAGATCAAAACTTACTTTTTGATAATATGCATTGCTAAGAACTTAATTTGGACAACTTTTCTTAATTTTTTTGATTTTTTGCACCCTTAGATTGCAGATTTTCAAATATCCTAATAAACCATACATCAATGGAAAGCTTATTCATTCAGCTTTCAAATGATGTATAAATAAAAATTTCAAAAATATTGACCTATACAACTGGTTTTGTGGTTCAGGGTCAGATATGAACTTTTCAAACTAACGTTAGAGATAACAGATTAGGTAGGCGTTTATAGATGTAGAAATCAGAAAGAGCTCAGCTGTTATATTTCACATCCTCAAGCCAGTTAGAGTTCTTTATCATTAACAGGTTTTTATACCTATAATAGTTATTATTAATCATATACCAGTTGAGAATGTAACTTTGTTTCAATCGGACGCGGGAAATCTCTTCTTTCTTCAAGTCCTCCATACCCACACGCTTGAAGCCGCTAACAAGAATAAACCGGTTCGCTCGTTCAGAGGAAGCCGGTTCCAGCTAGTGCGTCACCTTGGAAACCACGTCACTATATATAGTGCTGCGATTCAGCGCCGGCATTTACTCTCCTCGTTCGCCAGTCGATCACCACAGCGGTTCTTGTGCGGGACATCGCCAACATTCTTCATTTCCAGCATTCTGGTCTAATGGGAAAACTCTTTGTAAATGCGTTTTAAGGTAAGTCCTACGATATTATTGAGCGTGTTATATCCGTTATCTTAGAATAAACTCGGTATGGTAGAGTCTAACGTTAATCAAAAAATAAAGAAAGTGAGTTAGTCGGTGAGTCTATAAAGTTAACGAGTTAATTCGCTAAAATGCTTTTTGAATCAGTTTAATATAACTGCGTGTGGCTCGTTGAGTTGTGTCGTCTGTTATGACACTATGGCCTCTGAGTCAACGTGGCCGGTGTCACACTTTCCTGTGCGTATTTAACGTTAACTTTATCGCTTTGAAAAATGTTAAAACCAACGAGGTTTATCCTTGGAGCCAGCTATGTTGACCAATGTGGAGTTGCTAAAATATTTGGTTTATTCTTTGGTTAACGCTAACAGTTATTTTCAAGATCAAGATCAATGAATGAAGTCAGTCAGGAGTCTCACGCTGCATAGCCGAACTAGCCTGAATGAGCGCTTTCTATTGGCTCAGCGGAACGCTGAAGCCGGCCGTGATTGGCTGACAGGAATGTCTGTTATAGTTTGTCCAAACAGGGCTTGTCCTTATTGGGTCACTGCTTTAGTCGCGCTCTTCGCAGGGGAGGGACTTAATTTTACCGGCTTTGAGAAATGCTCTGCATCATGTGTCCAAAAATGTGTTTGGAAATCGTTTCCCTAAAATAAGCAATAAATTGTGTGATGTAACTTTGATGCATGCAATAAGAGTTTTTGTCACCGGAAACCTTGTGTAACTTAACGTTATTGAACTGGTTTGTTTTTGTAGCTGTAAACATTTTCTTGTCATTTTATTCCTTGCAGAATTCTTGCTTGAGAGAAGTACACACTGGCCCTGGCCTTGAGGCTTATCTGAAAGGATTCAACTTCACTGGTGAACCTCCGTGGCTGTACGACATCTGTTAGCCACCTTTAATTCCATCTCTTCCGTTCATCTGGTGAGTCATTCTGACTTTTGGGAGCGTCCAATAAAGTGACTTAGAAAACTCAAACCCCTTGAGGATATGTGTGATTTTATACCTTTTAAACTCAAGTTTCACTAATGAGAGGAATTTGTGGAAATTCATACAATCTGAAGTTTTAGACATTTTATTTGTGAATATTTTTGTGGTAAGTTTAGATCTAAAAAGTGAAATCACTGTTTAAATGAGTCAACATTATTTTATTTTTTGCTTCTGTGGCTTTCAAATCACTTCAGTGGATGTGATATAAGTGCTGAAACATTTAAAAAAGTTAAAAATAAAGTGTACTAGTTGCTAAGTATTCATTTGTTGTTTTATTATATTTAACCTGATGTACTAAAATAATTAAAATTGAAATGGAAAGTAATAATCTATAGACGTGTACAACTAATATAAATAAAATAAAAAAACCTATGTAAATGTCTTATGTGAAGTATCTTATGCAGTTCAGTACTAAATAAAAAATAACATGCATTTGTATGATCCTCTTATTTTGCTAAAATAATTAACATTTTGCAGATTCTGTAAACTTTTGACTTCAACTGTATGTTTAGATAATTGCCAGTGTTATGACCCAGACTGTAAGGCTGAACGAATTATAAAAACACGCATCATTATAAAATTTAAAGTAAAATTTAATAACTATAATGGTATCTTAATACACGATTTCCACTAGTTTGTAGAGCGTGTAATTGCACAGTAGCTGCAGTTTGCTGTGATAGTTGTCAGACTATTGCCTTTTACACTCACTAAAGTGTCATTGGAGCAAAGATAAGGTACTGCTTTACATACTCTGACAAGATGGTCTTGTGGAGATGGAGTGCAGTCTGTTATCTTAGAGGTCACATTTAATAATACGCCTGTCGTTTTCGTTCACAGTTTCTTTTGCAATCAACTCTTGAACAAACACCATGACCACTTTGACTGGATCAGACTTTGACTTCACCTTCCTGGAGGAGGGATTCTGTGCACGTGATATCGTGGAACAGAAGATCAATGAATCATCCTTATCAGTAAGTGAACCCTTACCCTTGTTTTAGGTCTAAACATCTATTTAATTGTAGAAACATGCTTTGTTTTTCTTCGTGCCTGTGCACCAAGTCTGATCACATCTTTTTCTTTTAGGATGACAAAGATGCCTTCTATGTGGCTGACCTGGGGGACGTCCTGAAGAAGCACCTCCGCTGGTTGCGCGTTTTACCTCGTGTCATGCCGTTCTATGCAGTGAAGTGCAATGACAGCAAGGCTGTCGTCACGACGCTGGCGTCTCTGGGAGCCGGATTCGACTGTGCAAGCAAGGTGAGTGGATACATTGGAGGTTTCATTCAAGTTCCTTAGGGCACAAATCTGACTTCTCCTTGTGTCTCTATGAGCACATGACATCAGCACCGAACTTTAAGAATGTTTAGCCACTTAAATCCTGTATTAACCCGACCTCTAATCCTCGTCTCCTCTGCTAGACTGAGATCCAGCTCGTGCAGTCTGTGGGTGTGGAGCCAAGCAGGATCATCTACGCCAACCCTTGCAAGCAGGTGTCTCAGATCAAATACGCCTCTGCTCATGGAGTGCAGATGATGACGTTTGACAGTGAAGTCGAGCTCATGAAGGTGGCACGAAGCCATGAGAATGCCAAGTGAGTAACTTTACTAGAAAACCAGGTCACACCACTAGAAAAATAATAGTGATCAACCAGTATATTTTTATTTTCGATGGTAAAGAACAGGGTGGCTATTGAAGCCCGTTTCCACCACTGAATAAAAAAAAAAGGTAATTGCGACTTATGATTGTGATGAGTTTTTATCTCAGAATTCTGACTTCATAACTTGCAATCGTGAGTTTATATCATGCAATATTGACTTTATAATTTGCAATTGAGTTTCTCGCAATTCGGACTTTATTTCTCAGAATTGTTTATCTCAAAATTCGGACTTTATAACTCGCAATCGCAAACATCTCGCAATTCTGATTTTGTGAGTTTATTTCATGCAATTGCAAGTTTGTATCATGCAATTCTGAGAAAAAGTCGCTATTTATTTTTATTCAGTGGCAGAAACAGGTTTCATAGGGTGGCTGATAACCAAAGTAAAGCAAATTTTATTTGACATGAAATATTTAAATGAACAATTGTTTGTTTTTACCTTTTTTGGTAACACTTGACAATAAGGTCCATTAGCTAAACATTAGTTAATGTATTTACTAATCTTTATTAACGTTAGTTAACGGAAATACGGTTCATTGTTTGTTCATGTTAGTTCACACTGCATTAACTAATGTTAACAAGATTTTAATGCATTAGTAAATGTTGAAATTAACATTAACAAAGATTAATAAATGCTGTATAAGTGCAGTTCATTATTAGTTCATGTTAACTAAAGAACCTTATTGTAAAGTGTTACTTTTTTTTTTTTTTTTTTTTTTTTATAAACATACTCTGTCAAATTAACCATCATTTGGAAATGTATCAATCAAAAATCTGTATCGGGTACATTTTTGTAATCCTATTATGGCAAATGAGAAAATAAAAAAAGTATATTTAAGTTTTGTTTGACCACTTATAATACTTGAAACTAAAAATACATTTTAGAAAAAGTTACTTTTTGTGCGTTTGTGACATTTTTCTGCTCACGATACTTATCAGCCAAACAGAAATTGATAATGATATATTTTAAGAAATGACAATAAAACAAAATTAGATTTTGTGCATTGTGACCAGATTTCCCTGGCAATTAAACATGTTTTTTGTGTTTGCAGACTGGTTCTCCGTATCGCCACTGACGACTCCAAGGCGGTGTGCAGGTTAAGTGTGAAGTTTGGCGCCACATTAAAGAGCAGCCGGCTGTTGCTGGAGAGGGCGAAGGAGCTCGGGCTAGATGTGATTGGAGTCAGTTTCCACGTGGGCAGCGGCTGTACCGATCCTGAGACGTACAGTCAGGCAATCTCAGATGCACGCTATGTTTTTGACGTGGGGGTAAGTGGCATTATTTACACTAGTACAAATTCAAAGTACATTTGTTTATGCAATAGTATATACTGAATCTGAAATTTGCATTGTTCACCAGGCGGAGCTGGGATATAACATGACCCTGCTTGATATCGGCGGAGGCTTTCCAGGCTCAGAAGACACCAAACTGAAATTTGAAGAGGTGTTTATTTTTAAATCACATCTGAACTTCAAGTGACCAAAGGTTATTGTGTGATGCCAAATTTAACTTTTTGTTTGTTTGGCAGATCGCTGCTGTGATTAACCCTGCACTGGATAAATACTTCCCTGTTGACTGTGGTGTGAGGATCATTGCTGAACCTGGCCGCTATTATGTGGCGTCTGCTTACACGCTGGCTGTCAACATCATTGCCAAAAAGGTCATCATGAAGGAGCAATCCGCCTCTGACGGTAAACGCAAAGATTCAAAACCATTTTTATAATGTGCTTATAAAATTTTTATTATCAGACTTTAAATAAAAGGACTATGTTTAGTAACTAGACGCTAATATTCAGTGGTATCAGTTTCACAGTCCTGTTATAACTGAGATGCTGCTTTGAAGCAACTACATAAATGTGATTTAACTGATTTTATTTATTTATTTTTAGAAGAGGACGATGGGGCCAATGACCGAACCTTGATGTACTACGTGAATGATGGAGTTTATGGTTCCTTCAACTGCATTCTCTATGACCATGCGCACGTCCTGCCAACTCTGCACAAGGTACAAAAATGAGTCCATCAGATTTTTCCTTTGTGTTAGATGGTTTTTCCTCCTTAATACTCATTTGTAACCCTTAATCTCTTGCAGAAACCCAAGCCTGATGAGCGCATGTACCCATGCAGCATTTGGGGCCCAACCTGTGATGGACTGGACCGCATTGTGGAGCAGTGCAGCATGCCTGACATGCAAATGGGCGACTGGATGCTGTTTGAGAACATGGGAGCCTACACTGTAGCTGCATCCTCCACCTTCAATGGCTTCCAGAAACCTGATATTTATTACATCATGTCCCGAACAGCCTGGTAAGTGGGACTTGAGAACGTTTTATTACATTCAACTTGATGCATTAAGCTAAATGGACATGAATACAAAATACCAAAATAAGAATGAAAAATTACATTTCAAATAAGAAGTAATAGTTTTAATTTAAAATGAAAACCATTTATGCAAGTCTTGTACTGAAAGAACGGTTATTGGAAAGTGATTTTGACTGACTGAGCTCATCGACTTTTTCATTGCAGGCAATGTATGCAGCAGATCCGTGCTCAGGGGATTCCACTTCCTGCTGAGGAGCAGTGCACTGGAAATGTGCCATCCCACTGCGGACGCGAGAGCACATTGGATGTGGCAGCCAAGCCGTGCCCTACTCAAGTGCTGTGATGCTTTTGACCGCAGATTACCAGAGCGAGAGCCAGTTCTCATTCAGACAGTGGTTTATCATAGTTCTCCAGTGATTTACAGCCAAACCCTGTCTTGAAGTCCATATCCAAATATGTGCTATTGAATAACAAAAGCTTGATTTCTATTCTCAATGCAGCTCTGTTTCCTCCGTTTGTATAAGTTTCAAATGCTTAAACCTGAAAAACGCACAGAAAGGCTCACAGTCTTGTGACTATTTCTTTCTTTTATTGTGTTTTATTTTAAGTCATTTTTTATATATATACATAAACTTGTAAAATGAGGCATGATACTTGACTGGAGGATATGAGGGAGGTTTAAATGCATGTCCAGTTTTCCGTGTGTTGGAGAAAGGTTTCTTCCTGAAGTGACTCCCCCTCTTATGTACTAAAGCAGAAGCTCGTGCAACTTTGTTGAGGAGCGTTAAGGGATCGTTGGGAGGACATTTCATGAAATGGCTGCTTTTCAAACTTTGAAAATGAGATCTTGCACTTCACACAGACTCATGCAGATTTCCTCCTCCTCAGTGACCATTTCCATTTTATACTTGATTAATAAGTTAATATTAATATTTGACCTGAAATCTGTATTATTGACATGAAATGTATGCCACTGATGCATTTGAAATGGCTATGAAAGAGATGGGATTGCATCAGTATTGCTTTCCTATGGAAACCTTTTTTTTTTTTTTTTTTTAAGTTTTGTATTTTTGTATAAATAAAAGTAGCTATAAAAATGTTGAGTGGTTTGCTTTTGATTTCAACTTATGCACAAATATATAAAACAATGGTAGAAGCTTGTTAAGTAAACGGGCTCGCTTACTGCGAATTATTGAAGTTAAAAGGTATAACGCAGCTTTACATGAATATAGAGTCATCTAGTGGTGATTTTTGATTTTTCTATTTCAATTGTGTTTTTTGTTATAAGTGTGCCTGTGTTAATGCCAACTGCATACATTTTGGCTCAGGTATTTTTTTTTTTTTTTGGACATTTTAATATTTCACCCTCATTTCCTTATTCAATTTTACTAAATTCAAAAATACTCACATTCAGAACCTTTAAACCCATTAAAACTGCATTTTTTTTTAACCCTGGACCATTTGACTATAAAATGATGCAATGTTTGCTAATAGGCATTTATTCTATCAGCAAGGCTTCAAATTTTACATTTTTACCTTTTTTTTTTTTACTAGATTTTTCCAAATTTGGCATATACATTTTTTTTTAAGTCTAACACTACATAAAAACATAAATGCCTCAAAATTAATATTGTTGTTCTTCACTGACACACCCAAGAATCTAATAAGCAAAGAAAAAAAACTGTGCTTAGCATTTAGTATATGGAAATTACTACTATTTTTAATAATAATAAAAAAAAGGCATTTAAAGAATTACAATTCTGAAAATATTAATAAATCATATTTTTTATGACAGTTTTTGGACCTTGTGTAACTTTTTTTTTTTTTGACACACAAGGGTTAAATTATTCTGTGGAGTCTTCCTAGAAGTTACATATATTATACTTGTGCTTTTCAGAATAAAGAAATAGCCTAATGGGGCATTTTCCTTAAAAGAAGTAAAATTATCTGCCAGTGGGGTAAGTAAAATACTCTTGTATTAAGAATGTTTTACTTGTTTCCAGGGGGAAAACAATAAATCAAGTGCATTTTGCTTATCTAGTAAATGCATCTTAATTTAAGAATTTTTAGATATTTTGACTAGAAACAAGACAAAAATACTAAGTAAGAAACACCTTTTTTGCAGTGTATATAAAAAAGTAATGATGGAGCCACCTTTCAAATAATATATATTGTTTTAGCTGTAGCTGTGCTGCAAGTCATAGGAAAAATATAAAGTTGCATGGAATGCATGTACATACCCCAATAAAAACAATCTTAACATGCATTTTTTTTATAGTTTTGGAGTAATATATTGATGCTATTGGTATACATTTATTTAAGTCAACAGGGTTTATGAGTCTTATATAAAAACAAAATAATGATGCAGTCACCTTTCAAATGATATCTATTGTTTTACCTGTAGCTATGCTGCAAATCATAGCAAAAAATATAAAGTACAAGTTTGTCTTTTTCATTTATAGCCTTGGGAATGCATGTTACCCTAATAAAAAAAATCTTTGGAGTACTATATTGATGCTGTTGGTATATTGTGCTGCAAATGATAGGAAAAATATAAAATACAAAACAATGAATTTCTTCTTAATGGATTAAATATTGATCAGTGTTTTGGCTTTGTTCATGATTTATTTTTTTCTGCAAAATATTTTTTTGTTTTGTTTTGTTTTATATATATTCAATTATATTTTTATTTATAATGCCTTAAAGTCCACATACAGGGAATCTGGGAATTTTCTGAAAGTTTTCTGACTTGACATTGAACAACTAACACACACACGTTATGTTTACATTAAAGACTATGTTTAAAAACATACATTTTTACTTTTTGTTTCCAACCGCTAATTTTGTAATGCATCGAATAAATACATTTCGACATGTTCATTTTTAATGAAATGTGGAAATGTCTGCTAGATAACCGAATGAAATTACATAAGATTGGCGGAGACAGCTGATAATATAACAAACGTGACGTGTTACTGAAATTATTTGCACAAGTTGTCAACTTCGTTGCTTAGCGACTGCGGTAAACAGCTTCCGGTAACATTTTTGTTGATGACGACAGCACATTTCGCAAATAACCGGAACTCCCAGACAACAGCGAGTGAATGGAAGCACATGAGGTAACGGATGTGGAGAAAACTAACATTTGTCCTTTACTGGGATTTAGCCCTTTGTCAGTTTTCCCTGTGACTAGGGACTAGCCTTTGTTTACATTTTATTGCCGTGTACTTTATCA
>NC_133366.1:12461100-12484530 GCF_049309525.1 Garra rufa
TCAAAGCTGAAATTTTAGCATCATTACTGCAGTAACATGATCCTTCAGAAATCATACTAATATTCCGATTTGCTGCTCAAAAAACATTTATTATTATTATTATTATTATTATTATTATTATTATTATTATTATGTTGAAAACAGCTGAGTAGATTTTTTTCAGGTTTCTTTGGTGAATAGAAAGTTCAGAAGAACAGCATTTATCTGAAATAGAAATCTTTTGTAACATTATAAATGTCTTCATCATTACTTTTGATCAATTTGATCAAAAGCATCCTTGCTAAATAAAAGTATTAATTTATATAATTTCTCTCTCTCACTCTCTCTTTCTCTCTCTCTCTATATATATATATTTCAGATAAATGCTGATCTATTGGATATTTCTACTCACCAAAGAATCCTAAAAAAAATGTACTGAACTGTTTTAAATATTGATAATAGTTATTTTAAATAGTAAAAATATTTCATAACATCATAAAAGCATCATATTCAAAACACAAAATTATTTAATACTAAATTTAACCTTTCCTTTTTAACCTAAATTTCTGAGGTTTGGTTGTTTTTACTTGATCATCCAAAAATTATTTTTTTCCTATCATAAAATATATGATTTTAGTTTGAAGGAAAAAATTCCAAAGAATAAAAGAAACTAAAATTCTATTTAAAAAAAGTATTTATTTATTTTATTTTTTCCTTTACAAAATCATCCTTAATTATTTCTTCAAGGGTATAAAAGTGTCAGCACACATATTATAGTACACCCATATTTAATTTTGTGTTTTATGGTTTATTTTATCATTGCTATGGTTTCACTGTCAATGCTGTAGTAAAATCATGGTTATTTTGTAGTTACTACAATATTACTATAAAAATCCATGGTTTATTTTGTAGTTACTATGGTTTTACTACAAAAACCACAATCTTCCTTTGGTTACTGTAGTAGAGCCATGGTTTATTTTGTAGTTAGTATGGTTTTACTGCAAAAAAACATAGTTAAACCATGGTTATTTTTAGTTACCATGGTTGTATTCGAGATCCTATAGTAAAACCATGGTTAATTCTGTGGTTACTATATGGTTTTAATACAAAAACCATAGTTAAACCATGTTTTTGTCGTAAAACCATGGTTTATTTTGTAGTTACCATGGTCGTACTCGAAATCTTATAGTAAAATCATGGTTAATTCTGTGGTTACTATATGGTTTTAATACAAAAGCCATAGTTAAACCATGTTTTTGTCGTAAAACCATGTTTTTTTTTGTAGTTACTATGGTCATACTCGAAATCTTATAGTAAAATCATGGTTAATTCTGTGGTTACTATATGGTTTTAATACAAAAACCATAGTTAAACCATGTTTTTGTCGTAAAACCATGGTTTATTTTGTAGTTACCATGGTCGTACTCGAAATCTTATAGTAAAATCATGGTTAATTCTGTGGTTACTATATGGTTTTAATACAAAAGCCATAGTTAAACCATGTTTTTGTCGTAAAACCATGTTTTTTTTTGTAGTTACTATGGTCATACTCGAAATCTTATAGTAAAATCATGGTTAATTCTGTGGTTACTATATGGTTTTAATACAAAAACCATAGTTAAACCATGTTTTTGTTGTAAAACCATGGTTTATTTTGTAGTTACCATGGTTGTACTCGAAATCTTATAGTAAAATCATGGTTAATTCTGCGGTTACTATATGGTTTTAATACAAAAACCATAGTTAAACCATGTTTTTGTCGTAAAACCATGTTTTTTTTGTAGTTACTATGGTCGTATTCGAGATCCTATAGTAAAATCATGGTTAATTCTGTGGTTACTATATGGTTTTAATACAAAAACCATAGTTAAACCATGTTTTTGTTGTAAAACCATGGTTAATTCTGTGGTTACTATATGGTTTTAATACAAAAGACATAGTTAAACCATGGTTTTTGTCGTAAAACCATGGTTTATTTTGTAGTTACTACGGTTTTACTATAAAAAAACATGCTTTATTTTGTAGTTACTATGGTTGTACTATACCATAGACCAAAAACCATAAACCATTGTTACAAAAAAAAAAAACACATGATTTTCATAAGGGTTTGCCACAGAATTACAGCTATAGAACACATGCACTTGTTTAACTTTTTTTTTTTTTTTACATTGATCTCTCACTGCAGTCACTTAACATTATCCATTAGTCTCTGAAGCGGAATAGCCTATATTGTTAAAAAGAGAGTATGCTATTGCATTCACCTTTTCTGTCCGCTCATCTCAGAATTACCATGATATACAGTATTTTCAAATGCCTTTAAAGCATGTGAGAAACAGCGCGCTCCTGTGAGGTTCCTTCAGTGGGTTCCAGTGTGGCTCCAGACTCAGGAGCAGCACATGCACACGCGCTTTCTGTCTCTTCTACCTCCGTGTTTGTCACCCACCCGCACGAGCCCGTCTCCCCCTCCTCCCTGAGCATGTGGGTACGGATGGATGGCGCACAGGCCCGTCTGAAAGGACAATAAAGCACAAAGGCGCTGGTGAGTTCTTCTTTTTCCTCTGCGAAACACCACATTAGAATATGCGCGTTATAGCACGGCACAGGAGATACGATGGAATCAATGTACAGCTGTGTGTTCAGATCAAGAGCTTTTGTGTCCGCATCACCTCCTGCGAACCGCGTCCTGAGCAGCATCCCTTTAAACCTCAAGTGTTTCCTTCGTACACTGAGACGCAAACGTGAGCGTGCATGCCATTTCTGGGTACCAACAGCTAAATGTAAATGAGTCATTGCTAAAACAGCCTATCAGCCTGTGTTTATTACATTAAATGTACAGTGTGTGCTGCGATGATGCGGATGTAGGTAAAGAAAATATAAGAAGTGTCTTTGGAGGAGATCTAGGTGTCTGCACCTTCGCGTAAAGTAAAAGCGAGAGACAAAATAAGGGAATATTTCTAAGTGAAGATGGTTTTCGACCAAGGCAAAGGTGTCGATTTGTACCCTGCGCAATACTGAACATGCGAAGGCATGCGGTTCATGATGTGCATCTGATCACAATCCATGCGAGCTGTATATTAAATATTCTGATAACTGATATTACATAATGGTTTTTTTAATTATTTAATTTTAAATATGCAATTGTATAATTTGAGCCTGTGGTATAAAATGTATTATAGCATTGCTATAAAGAAACTGTTGCACTGTAAACAGTCTAAATATGTAGATCATTTAGCCTAATTTTTGCATTATTGAATAGATTGCAAATTTGACATGAAATTTGACTAAAAATGAACAATAATGTAATTTGTCTGCAAATTAACAGTGACAATTCAGAATGACAATGACTAACAATGAATTAAAATATCTTTAAAATATTTCAGAAAAGTGAATAATAAAAATCTTTTAGAGAACAAAGACTTGGTACTTGTTTTAGGTTTTTGACATACATTATACAACATTATAAGTATGATTTTTATGTATGGTTTTTTATGTCTTTTTAACCGGTTTACTTAATTTGCAATTAAATTTGTAGTTGAAATTAAAAATGATTACTGACTTAGGAAGGACTCTTTTTAAAACGACTTGCATTTGGTGTAACTCAATATGTTCAGGTTGTTTCAGTCATATGCAGTAAATGAACAGGCTATTTAATTTTCAACATCTATACAACTTTTGTAATAACTTTCTGTATACCTTATCTTTACCTTCTCAGATCTTGCAGGACTCAATAATGCCCACACTGAAAAGAATGTGTCCAAATGTCTGGTTTCCTCAAAGCCAGTCTCTGAAATTCAGTCAATGAAGTCCACAGAAATTCTCTCTCCCTGCTCTGGGTGGAGCCACCCTAATAAAAGGTGAGGTTACTTCACAAAACCCAGATTATTACACATGAACCATATGTAAATGCTCACTGATGCTTCAGAAGGAAAAACAATGCAATAAGAGCCGGGGGTGAAAACATTTGGAATTTGAAGATCAGGGTAAATTTTACTTATTTTGTCTTCTGGGAAACATAAGTATCTTCTGTAGCTTCTAAAGAGCAGTACTAAATGAAAAAAAAAAAAAAAAAGATATTTAGGCAAAATAAGAAAAATGTACAATTCTTCATACTGTTCAATAGTTTTCACCCCCTGCTCTTAATGCATCCCTTTTCCTTCTGGAGCATCAGTGAGCATTTAAATCTTCTGTAATAGTTGCATATAAGTCCCTTAGTTGTTAAGTCCCTAAGTTAGTGCTAAATAAAAAAAATAACATGCATTCTTTATGATCCCTCTTATTTTGGTAAAATAAATAACATTTTGCAGATTCTGCAAGGTGTATGTGTGAACTTTTGAGATTTGGCACCATAATATTGTATACCTTTTCAAGTAGATTTGAGTTAATTATTCTATATAGTACATTAAATACTATTAAGAACACAATAGTGACATGATAAAAATGTTTTATCATAATTTTTTAATTCCAATCCAACTTTTTTGTTTAGCTGAAATGGAGGATGAAGATGGTACTTGTTTACTTGATGTTTTGTGGTAAGTGTTGTTACAGCAAGTAAATGGACTTTTCTTAGTTTGTATGTATTATATAAAGTGGTCACACCAGAAGATTTGCAAGATATTTTGCTCATCTAAATGTTTCTAAATGCTTTCTAAATGTTTTACTTTTAAACAGTGACCCTCAAGCCCTAAATGATTTTCTTCATGGGACAAATGAGGTATGGAGGGATCCTTATATTACTGTGTGGCTTTAATTGTTAAGTTAGTTACATTATTGACTACCTGTTACAGTTCTTCTTTAGAGTTCTTCAAAACTTGTTTCAGCTGTGATCATTTTGTAACCTTTGCACACTAATAAGGTCATATGCAGAGAGATCTTACACGGATAACTTACAAGAACCTTAAACGGAAGAAAATCTTGTGTTTGTGTAGAAGTACAAGTTCTATAAAATTACCCCATGTAATTAACTGTTCCTCCTCCCTTCTGTTCAAACAGCTGCCAAGTGGAGACTTACTCATTAATTCATCCTCTGGAGAGCCATCACTCTTCACAGACACTCCGGTAAGTCTAGACCTCTCTCCCCATGGAAGGAGCAGCATACAGATTTGTTTCATCTGGGACCTCCCAGAACATGTCTGTCTGTCTGTATAACAAATCCTGATTTTTAGAATCAAAAAGTGAATTTGCAATTCTAAGCTTTAAAATGGTTGTTTGTCATTATTAAACAAGTTCTATTAACATAATTGTTGTGACTTTTTTGCAGAGCCCTGCGTCTCTGTTAGGAGATGATGCTAGTTCTCAGGATCTCTCCTTTCTGGAAGAGGCACTGCTGGCATCACCAGCATCATCACTAGGAAGTGGAGGTCCTGAGGCGCATGAAGAACCCAGTGTCCAACTAGTGGAACAGCAAAAAGAGTCAGATGAGATCTGTGACATTCTCCAGCAGAGTCTCCAAGAGGCAGACATCACTGAGGACACCCTTGCATTAGAAGCAGGACTTGCCCAAACATCAGAAATGCTCCAGCTTGATTTGTCTGATGCACCACTTCCTTTGCCTGCAACACCATATTTTTCCAAGCCACTGACTATTCCTGGCTTGATCTCTTTACCAAAGGACACTCAAACAGCTGTGGAGCCTCCTCAGCCATCTTTGTTAGCTGTCGGCCCAGGATGCCCCTCACTCAAACCTCCAGGAACCCAGTTAATGAGTATACTTCCTGGGAATGTCTTCCCCACACCTCCACTCGAGGCGTCCTTTTCTATTAATTCAGCACAAAGCACCAGCATGATTATTCAAAAGACCCTACCAAGCCGCCAGATGTTGGCCTCCACCGTTAGAACGATTGCTCCATCAGGGGTCATGCTGCAAAAAACTCCTCTACCCATCCAGCCTAAGTTACCTGTCAGTATCCAGCCCAGGCTCGTACAGATTAGTCCCAGGCCATCAGGACAAAAACCATTGCCAGGATTTGCCTTCATCTCAACAAACACGTCACAGAGTGTCTTGTTATCCCCTTCTCTTGGCTCAAAGCAGTCCTTACAAGCACAGTCGGCACCAAGTGTCAGCAAACCTGTTCTGGTTGGTCAGGGTGGCCCCATTGTCATTCAGCCCCAGGATCCTTTTCAGGGCCAGAGGCAATTCTTTATGCCAAGCCAGTCTACCAGCATTCCAAGGTGTATTCTTAGTACACCAAGTAATCAGGTGTCTAATAAACCCAATGTTGACAGTTCTCATATTGTGACTGTACGCCCAAGGCAAATCAACTTCAGCCCTATCTTCACCTCCCCAACTGGACAGCTCACCTTAAAACAAGGGGCTCTTCTGTCAGGGTCCTTACCAATTCGGTCAACACCTCCTACAGTCTTCCAGATGCCAACACAGCTAGCAGGAACCTATGCGCCTCAAGTGCAGGGGCAGCAAAACACTGTTGGAAACCAGATCACATTGATTAATAATGCCAATATGCTTATTCCTGATATGACCACCATACCAATAGTGAATGGTCAGCCACTGATACAAAGTGTGCCTTTGGTGCCTCAAGCCCAAAGTGCTCTAATAGGGAAACCTGAGGGAAAGGTGAGTCTTAGCCAGAATTCAGTGCTTCTCTTGCCTGAGAGAACAACAAAAGATCAGGAGAAAGTCAACAAACCGTTTCAAGTGAGTTTATATTTTGTTGTAACAATGTTAGAAATGGTGTTTGTGTTCCTGTTAAAGGTTGGTGGCTTAACGCATTTGTTTACTGTTTTCATTCACTCCAGGAGAGCAGATTGCTTCCTCCAACTTCAGTGGAAGCAGAGATTCACTGTCTGCCCTCTCCAGTATCAACTCTACTACAGTTGCCCCCCAATATTAGTTGTACCCCTGAGACAGTTTTGTCATTATCCCCCCAGCTGATCACCCAGACTGGAGAGCAACAATTTACTGAACAAGAGCATAACCCATTGCAACACAATCAGGCTTTAGTACATCCTCACCAACAGGTAAATTGTGCTCTTTGAATTGCATTCAAACACAGACATTATCTGTAACAGCATATTAGGAGTGTTGTATCACAGTAAATACAAAACTTGTCTTTCCCTGCAGTATCCACTTAAACCGACAACCACCCAAGATTCCTTAGCTGCAACTTTGCTTGTGGAAATGGACAACCACATCTCTAGTGCTGTAGGAGAGGCTGAGGATTCGCTCACATCCTTGACTGCATCTGAGACTTTCTCTTCATTGTGTGAGAGTGAAGAGATCCTTATGCCAGCGTACCATGGTTCAGAGCACAACAATATTCTATTGCAGTCTCCTATTGACCAGTGCTCTGTGAAGACCACAGGCACAGACTCAATAAAGGGCTCAACACCCCCAGACTCAGATCAGCAGGATTCCTCTGTGTTGATTGCTGTTGGTGCTGACCCCAAGGAGGGGCCAGTAAGGAGTAAGAGCCCTTGCTCTTCCTCAGAGAAGCTGTTGATGTATCCGGAGGAACTAGGCCAAAGTCATGTGTTAACTGAGCTCAGCAGAACCTTAGAGTCAACAGCAGAGTACAAGCAGCAATACAACAAACTTGACACAGGTAGATTCTTAAATGAGAATAATTGTTTATCAGTAATGATGAATGTTATTGCTGAAGCTGTGAAAGAACAACTAAACAATGCTTTTGTTAGAAAGCATTTTAAATTTCAAATTAAACTTTAAACTTATACCTCCCCTGATTAGAGCTCACAGTCCCTAGGAACAGTGGGATAATCTCTTTGGACCAGCATGAGTTACAGGAGAAGGTACATCTCGAAAACAGACTGCTTGCCCAAGACAAGGAGACCTTCTCAGCACTTCTGAAGAACCAGGTTCAGGTGCAAATATTAAAAATGAAATGTATTGTCTTAGTCTAGGGGTGCCTAAACTCAGTCCTGGAGGGCCGGTGTCCTGCAGAGTTTAGCTCCAAACCCAATCAGACACACCTGAGCCAGCTAATCAAGCTCTTACTAAGCATACTAGAAACTTCCCGGCAAGTGTGTTGAAGCAAGTTGGATCTAAACTCTGCAGGACACCGGCCCTCCAGGACTGAGTTTAGGCACCCCTGTCTTAGTGTCAGATCACAGTAGATATCACCAAGATGTGATATTTCAAAGGTATTCTTAATAGAGAGTAAAGTAATTCTAAATTTCAGAGCAAGTCTGGATTTGAAAGATTATGTTATTAATATTCCTTCTGTGCCACAGACCCCAACCTCAATCACGGATCCAAAAGAGAAGCTGACACTAGCAAAGAGGCAACACAGGTAAGTAAAAATAGAATTATTCATTAGCATTTTAGTACTACGTAGACATCAGTATTGATTCAAAAAGATGTAAGCTGTAGAGTTACTTGCATGGAACTCTGGAACAGATTTGATTGGGGAATAAAAGACAATACGTTTCAAGTCACAGTACACTTACCGTAGGTTTGGAATGCCCAAATCTGTTCCCTGACAGATTCCTTCCTGCAGAATTTAGTTTCAATACTGCACCGACACACCAACCTGTTATTATCAAGTGTTTCTAAAGATGTGATTCAGATGGTTTTGATTAGGGTTGGAGCTGAACTTTGTAGGAAGATCAATCTCCAGGAACAGGTGTAAACACGACTACCTTTGGTATTTAAGTTGCAATGTAACCCTATTGCACCCAGGCACAATGGGCAGAGGTCAAAACAAGAAATGTTTTGTATGCTTTCCAGGGAAGAAATACATTAAAGCAACACTTCTGACCACAACAAAGTGTATTGTAAACACAAAAGCTTTTCCTTAGAGTAGGGGTGCCAAACTCAGCTTCTGGTGGACCAGAGTCTTGCAGAGCTTAACTTAAACCCTAATTAAACACACCTGATCCGACTAATCAAGTCCTTAGGGATTACTTCTAAACTACACAAAGGTCTACTGAAGCAGAGTTAGAACTCAATTCTGCAGGACTGTTGAGCTGTTTGACATCCCTGCCCTAGAGAGAAAATCTGTGTCAGTGTTTTAGAGACAAAAACACTGTGTAAAGATCCCACAGCAGGAACTAATCCCTGTTTCAGGAACAATTTGAGGAACTACTTTTGTTCTTTTCACCTAAGTAACTCTTTTGTCTTTGAGCCATACCCTGAACTGTGTTAGATATACCAGTTGCCAGTGTTTTTGTTGGTTTTCTTCTACCAAAGAAAAACCTCAATTTCTTTCATGTAATAGGTGAGGCAAAGCTGAAATCTAGAAACCTAGATAGGTGGTCAGAATCAGTGTCTCATTCTGCCTGTTAACTTGTTGGGGGAAAAAAAGAGGACATTACGTCTGCATGAAGGAATTCTGAGACTGTAGTGTCTCTGTCCCATAGTAGAGTTAAAGCAGCTTTTATACATTCATTGATAATATAGGGTGCAATACTGAGTCCAAATGGCACCACGAGAAGCTTGTACAGTTTGCTGTAAAACTAGAGATGTTAACTATGTGCAACATACATATTAAAAACTGATTAGAGATTGATAATAAGGTGGCTAAATAAAGTGGTCATGGTCTAATGATTAGAGAATTAGACTTGTAACCCAAAGGTCACAGGATCGAGTCTCGGTAGCGGCAGGGATTGTAGGTGGAAGAAGTAGTGACGAGCACCCTCTTCTACCCTCAATGTTTTTACATTTTTGTTTAAGAATGGAGAGCTGAGGGTTAGGTGCTGCTCCTGTTTGGACTTTGGTAATGGGCTTTGACCTAAATGTTCCACTGTAGAAAGACCAAAAGAGGCCAAGCTATTCCATGTGGGTAACATACAGTGTATATTAGCTCTTGATGGACATGTGTTGCAAAAAAGGCTTATTCCAGACCCACCTTTTTGCAATGAGAGTAGAAGCTGCTTTTAGATTAAAGCAGTGTTTCCTAACCCCATTCCTGGAGGCACGCCAACAGTATACATTTTGTCTCACTTTTCTGACCCATTCATTTTAGGACTTGGAGACTCGACTAATGAGCTGATGAGTTAAATCAGATGTTTGATTAGAGCTTGAAAATGTGTACTGTAGGTGTACCTCTGGGAACCGGGCTGAGAAACAATGGAGTTAACTCATTGAATAATGAGCTACTTCAACATCCAATAAGACTGAAAACCACAATATTGGAGGGGTCTCGCCAGTTTGAATGATAGCTGGCCTAAATGTCTGTTGGGAAGAATAGTAACATCAACGTCACTGGCCATGCAGTACAGGAGGACTATAAGTATCTCAAACTCTTCCTGGCCTTCTTCCACTTTACTGATGTGAGCAAGCAGATATTTTAAGACAGGGGTCTCCAACCCTGCTCCTGGAGAGCTACTGTCCTGCATATTTCAGCTCCAACCCCAGTTGAACATCTGAACCAGCTAATGAAAGTGTTCAGGGCTACTCGATAATTACAGACAGGTGAGTAGGGTTGGAACTGTAGTCTGCAGGATGGTAGCTCTCCAGAAACAGGGTTGGAGATGCCTATTATAAGGTCAAATTCCACTAGCAGTGAAGTAAGAGCAGGACATGTCATTCTTTTGCTTTGTCTAGGACAGGGGTGACCAAACTCAGTCCTGGAGGGCCAGTGTCCTGCAGAGTTTAGCTCCAACCCCAATTAGACACACCTGAACCAGCTAATCAGGCTCTTACTAGACATACTAGAAACTTCCCGGCCGGTGTGTTGAGGCAAGTTGGAGCTAAACTCTGCAGGACACTGAACCTCCAGGACTGAGTTTGGGCACCTCTGGTCTAGGACACCATAGTGAGATATTCAGTAAATGTTCACTATTCATTTTCAGGTTCAAACAGCAGCTGTTTTTGGACCACAGTGCTGTTCTCAACCCAAACACTTTGGATCCATTTGTTTCAGTGGAGGATGCTTTGAGACATTTGTTGCCATACCATACTTGTGCTAGAGCTCTACCAAGCCAGGCTGACGTTATCTCAGGTTTGACTCCGGTCAAGAAGTTTAAATTTGATAATATTTTATGGAATTGTTGTCTTATATCCATCATTCTTTGTGCAGTGGACAAGCAGTTTGAGTGCGTTTCAGCTGTTCTGTTAAAACGAATCAAAGACATGCTGAACAAGTACAGGAAACTACTTCTGACTGAATCCCAGGTAACAACTGACATCATTTATCACTACTCCAGAATCACTGACCAAAGTCATTGTCCTGAAACTCTAAACACCATTTTGGCTCTTTGGAATAAAAAATAAAAAAAAGTTGCAAGGTCTGAGTTGGTATTGCTTTCTTCAGCAGGAGAGCCCATCAGCAGAGATGGTGATGCTAGAGCGTTTGTTTCTCCAGTCAGAGAGAGTCTCACTGGTGGAGGACAGACGCAAAGCCAGAAGAGATCCAGGTAACAAGATTTCTTTGTTTCTCACTAGTTTCTTTCTCACGAATTCTATAAAGCAGGTTTCCTCAAATACAACTCTGGAGGGATACTTCACTGAAGCATTCAGCTCAAACCCCAAACTCATGAACCTGTAATTTTCTAGTAACTCTAAAGGTCTTGAATTCATTTGCTTAGGTGTCTTTGATTAGGGTTGGCCCCTCCAGGGTTGAATTTGAGAAACTCAGCCACAGAATACATGCACTCTGATCTGAAAGAGTGAAATGTGAACAGGTTTCATTATTTTGGTGGTTCAGCAGAGTCCTTCCTCATGTCCCCGCCCAAGAACTCATCCTCAGTCCAGACTGGCCTTGCTGGTTGTCCGCCATCTCCACCATCATGGACACTGCAATCCGACAGACCTCCTGGCCTCAAGACATATCGCTCCAGCAGCAAAGGAGCAATACGCCTCACTATCAAACATGAGTCGGGATCCCGCAAAGTTATCCACAACTCATGTGATGCCTCGCATGCCATCTCTGGGTTTAAGCGAAACTACAGCGGGGAGTTAACTACGGGAGGAGCCATTCACGGGAACGATGAATCTCTCCAGCCTCCTTTGTCAAATGTTGCAGAGAACAAAATTGATCAGAGGTCAGATCAGCTGAACAAGCTGAATTTGCACCTTGACATGGAAACAATTAGGACAGGTAGGGATTCCCAGAATCTATTGGATTCTGTGACCAGGCAAGACTATGTAGCTCCAAGGGTGCAAGGCTTACTTCCAGAGCAGTGCACTCCAGTGCTTAAAAGGAACAAGCTGGCTGCTTCTACATCGGAGTCTCCCAGTTTGCCTGCATTAGTGGAAGACGGGGAACTGAGTGAACATCTGCAAAGTGCTTTAGACAGCATCCTGGAGCTGCAAAGGTTGCAGGGTTCTGTAGCAGGGGTTAAACCCAAGATTCAGCAGCCTCTTCCACTGGATCAGACAGTCAGCACCATGCTAGAAGGACAACTATGAGACAACTTTGAGAAAGGAAAAGCTTCAAGATTCAGGATATTTGGCGTTCACATCCTGCATTCCACATTCAGCAGAGACTCATTTTTATTAATTAATTTTCCTGAGGAAGAAAGTCCTATGAATTATTATTTATTGTGTAAAGAGTGTAAATAGAATCTGGGAAGTTTCTTGAATCTTTGGAACCTTTTTGTGGAGATGCATTATACTAATTTATAGCCTTTTATCAGTTTAAGACAACACGAGTGCAGTTTGGCTATATGTACAGTTGAAGTCAAAAGTTTACATACACCCTGCAGAATCTGCAAAATGAGTCCCTTGTTTGTCCTGAACAGTTAAACTGACTGCTGTTTTTCTGAAAAATCCTTCAGGTCCCACAAATTCTTTGTTTTTCCAGCATTTGTGTGTATTTGAACCCTTTCCAACAATAACTGTATGATTTTGAGATCCATCTTTTCACACCGAGGAACTCATATGCAACTAATACAGAATTTTCAAATGCTCACTGATGCTTCAGAATGAAACACGAACCATTAAGAGCCAGGGGTGTAAACTTTTGAACGAAATAAGGGTGTACATTTTTCGTAATTTGCCTAAATACCATACTTTTTTCATTTATTACTGCCCTTTTGAAGCTACAGAGAATACAAACGTTCCCTAGAAGACAAGTTCAATTTACCCTGCTCATCAAATTCCAAAAGTTTTCCAAAAGGCTCTTAATGCATGGTTTCCTTCTAAAGCATCAGTTAGCTTTTGAACCTTCTGTAAAAATTGCATATGAGTCCCTCAGTTGTCCTCAGTGTGAAAAAATGGATCTTAAAATCATACAGTCATTGTTGGAAAGGGTTCAAATACACAAAAATGCTGAAAAACCAAAAGAATTTGTGAGATCTGAAGGATTTTTCTGAAGAACAACAGGCAGTTTAACTGTTCAGGACAAACAAGGGACTCATGAACAACTATCACTAAACAAATACCCAGCTGTAGATCATTCAGGTAACAACACAGTATTAAGAATCAAGTGTATGTAAACTTTTTAACAGGGTCTTTTTTTTATAAATTCAACTATTATTTTCTTTTGTGGACTATATGTGACCCTGGACCACAAAACCAGTCTTAAGACGCTTGGGTATATTTGTAGCAATAGCCAAAAATACATGGTATGGGTCAAAATTATTGATTTTTATTTTATGCCAAAAATCATTAGGAAATTAAGTAAAGATCATGTTCCATTAAGATTTTTTGTAAAATTCCTACTGTAAATATATCAAAATGTAATTTTTGATTAGTAATATGCATTGTTAAGAACTTAATTTGGACAACTTTAAAGGTGATTTTCTCAGTATTTTGATTTTTTTGCACCCTCAGATTCCAGATTTTCAAATAGATGTATCTCGGCCAAATATTGTCCTATCCTAACAAACCATACACCAATAGAAAGCTTATTTATCGAGCTTTCATATGATGTATACATCTCAGTTTTGTAAAATTTAACCTTATGACTGGTTTTGTGGTCCAGGGTCACATATGTAAATGTTCAGGTGGGTACTAAAAATAAAACAACATGCATGTTGTATGATCACTCTTATTTTGGTAAAATAATGAACATTTTGCAGATTCTACAAGGTGTATGGAAACTTTTGACCTCAACTGTATACGGCATTTTTCATGTGAACGTGAATTTTGATGGGGACTTTGACTTTTGATAGGTTTGCTTGACGTTGTTTGGTTGTTTTTAATAGCTGTTTTTAATAGCTCTTTACCAAACTCTGGGGCTCCTGAGGAAGCAAACTAGAGTACGTTTATAAAAAAAAAAAAAAAAAAAAAAAAAAAATAAAAAAACGGCAGCTTGGGATACGGTTCATATGGACGTAAACTGGCCTAGCAGCCTTAACTTGTGAAAACTGCCTTATACAGCAATTGTGAGAACGAACCAAGGCAAACTGCTTGGTCGCAACTCAAGTTCAGAAAACACCAGCCAAATGAACCAAACTGACGTCAAGCAGATTTGGGTCCGCACTATAAACTCTAGTGTAAAAGCAGCTCACGTGTTGAATGCGCAGACAGTTGTTTATCCCCAAAGAAAACCCTATTTCATTCTGAAGTCACCAGCAAAACCTATTTAAGCACCAGTGAGATTTTATTAATGAATGAAAATGTAAAGCATAAAAGGACCTCTTGTTCAAATGGCAGATGTAATGTATGCCTTATTCCAACACTGCAATGAACTGTACCATTCTAGTTGTGGTTTAAGACAAGATACATAAAGCAATAAGTAGAAGATGGTTGTTAAAATATGCTTGTGCTTCAATCAAAATACATTCTATAGCAATGGAAATCCAAAAGATCATTTAACCGTTTGAAAATGATGAGTCACTCCTGATGTTCAACACACACAGACCTTGCAGAACTTTTTTTTTTTTCTCCAGTATCCGTTTACCGAAACCTAAAACACTCATAGGATCATAGGCTTTTTTCTTGACAATCTATTACAATGTCTTGCTCACGTTATACCAGCAACGATTACTTCAGAAATGTATTATGGTAAGGCATTAATGAGTGTTTTTTTTGTCCTGTTAGTAGTCAAGTTGTATGTATTGCTTCCCTGACCAATGCTATGCACTACTCTTTCAGAACACTTTGCCACCAAACTAAATACTGTGACTGGCCCTAAATGTGACGAGATGTTTGTATCAAACCATTTTGTTTGATTCTTTTGAACTTTTATGTACTATATACTGTAAAATGTAGCGTATTTGACACTGATCCAAAACATTTGACAGACAGATTGTTTCGATGCCACAATCGAAGAGGCCTTAAAGCTGCTGTACCAGATTGTCAGAATCACTAGAACAAGTCACTACTGATGTTTGTTAACCCCCTTTAAACCCAATCTCACTCATGTGACAAAACAAAGCTCTTTTTTAATTTACATTTCTATAGACTATTTATTAAATCATGATTTTCTAAGTAATAAACAGTTAAACTGTAAGAGTGTGGGATTGTTTTATGAACTGCAATAATTCAGGATGTGAAAAATCAGTAGGGGAGAGTGGGGTAAGAAGAGCCATTTTTACTTACGTGGCCCTTAAGATAAGGGAAATTGAGGCAGAAGTACAATGAAAGCATCTAAAGTAATTTCAGGATGTTTCCTATCATTTTAAATGATCAGAATGCATCTTCGACAAAGGCTTTCTTTAAAAAAAAAAAAAAAAAAAAAGCATTCCTGTGGCTCAATTTGCCCTGGGCTAGGGGTAAGTTGAACCAAGTCAGACTCAAACTGACCGAATCTGACTGTATCTGATTCAGAACCATGTGACATTTGGTTAATTTATATAAAAAACTAACAAATCAAATTTCATTTTACAAACAGTCATATTTAGTTAAAATAAAACCAATCAAATGAAGTTTAATTTTCTATCTTTAATAGTTTGCATTTCTGAAACAATGTGTTGAATACCAAAGTTTTAACCTTCCCAAAAACAGACTAAACTGAAAATCTGAGTAAAATTAAATACAAACTGAATTAGAATGAAGGAATAAATGGTCAATGAAACGAATAAACCTTTTAGTCAAAAGATTCATGGCATGGTACCTTTTCTGCAATGTCGAACTGGCCATTACAAACTAAAAGTGGAAAGATATTTGATTATAATGTAATGAAAAGCTTCTTCTGGTTTCTCAGATAAGGATTTGGAGCACTTGCACACTGTCCCCATCAAATAAATGACAAATAATATCTATATATGTGACCCTGGACCATAAAACCATTCTTAAGTGGCACAAAATATTTGTAGTCAGCAATAGCCAATAATACAATGTATGGGTTAAAATGATAATTTTTTCTTTTATGCCAAAAATCATTCGGATATTAACTAAAGATCATGTTCCTTTAATATATTCTGTAAATGTCCAACTGTAAATATATTAAAACTTAATTTTTATTAGTAATATGCATCGCTAAGAAGTTCATTTGGACAAAAGTGATTTTCTCAATTGATTAGATTTTTTGCACCCTCGTTGAATCTCAACCAAATATTACACCATACATCAGTGGAAAGCTTATTTATTCAGCTTTCATATGATGTAGAAATCTCAATTTAAAAAAAAGACCCTTATGACTGGTTTTGTGGTCCAGGGTTACAAATGTGATAAACTAAACCAGCTGCATAATATCGCATTTAAATACCAGTTTATACTTCAGAGATTTAATTTATGGTGGAGTATGCTAAAGTGCTGGCTCAACTTACCCCAGAGCATTTGGCTCACTTTGCCCCATAGCTGGCATGTTGGGAGAAAAAAAAAAAAAAAAAAATTCCTAGCTTACCAATTCAGACTAACATTTAGCTAAATGATTTGCATGGTTTTATACATTGATATGCATCAGAAGTATTTTAGATTGTATTGATGTAGCCATTATATCTCTTATGCTGAAATTTTACTTTGACAAGCTAAAAACACTTTTTAAGAGTAAATGGGCGCCTTCCACTCTTCCCATGTGTTTCTCCTTTTAACTGTCTGGCAGAAATGATGCATGACTCCAAAACACGTTGGTCACATGACAACTTACCCACTGACTCAACTTACCCCAATCTCCCCTATATTATACAAGTGCAGAAAAACAGACAACCGGCAGACAACCCATCCAGTCTTAACATATGAAATTTAATCTTTTTTTATTGACATTAAGGAAACACAGAAGCTTTGAATAGGTTACATCTGGACAAATGTAAATAAAAATGAAAGCTGTAGTGTTTCTTAAGTTAAATTATGTTAGTCTCAGTGTCCTTGATATGGCCATTTATATTTGTTTCCATCAGTGGAGCTGAATCTCTCTGGCAAATGTAAATGCAAATACAACAGCTAGCACTACAAAAGGATGATCGCGGTGAGATTTAATTTCATCCAGGATCATTTTAGCCTGTCTTTAATGTGTCAGGGGTATATATACACACACCGAAAGATCTCCTGGTGTGTTTTGGAGGTGTCCTGACTCTAAGAATATGTATGCTAAGCCGTACTCATTTTGGTCCAGAATTAAACATAAATGGAGTTTTCCTCGAAACTCAACAGAAACAGAAACGATAAAGCTCCAATATAAGTAAAAATGGCCATTTTGTATCTGCTTTAACACATAACAAAACACATTTAATATGGCCTCAAACCTGCAAGAATAGTAAGCTATGAATCTTTTATTCAGTTCATGATTAAGAATTAAGAGCAGGTTCGGGCTGGTTAAAATACAGTAGAATCTACTTTTCACAGGGAAATGAGAATGCTTTTCAACATTTTAAACATTAAAAAGTGCACATTATGCTTTTTTGTCATTTTACCTATCACCATTTCTATTTTCTTGCACCATCCTTGAGTTTAACATTCTGCCGTTCACCACAGTGGCCTTCGATCCCCAAAGAGTCTCTTACCCAATCTCCATCTGGTCCCTTAGGGCCCAGTCAAACTGGTGCCACAGTCTAATCTTAGTTTTTTTTTCTCATTTGTAAGTCAACACCAGGGCTTACCTGTGGCTAGGGCGAGTCGGGTCTCTGGTACACACTCAAACGACATAGGATGAGGACACCAAGGTGTTGTACACGCAGTGGAAACCTTCCTATCCCAGCAGTTGTTGCACAAAGTCTCTTTCTGTTTGTGTGGCGAGGAGCTCAGTTGAGCTGGATTTGCAGGTCCTCACCGTACTTGCGCAGATATTTGTCGTGGTTGTGGCTGACGGACCAGAGAGGGGGTAAATGACGGGGCTGCATGCTGGTCAGGAAGTGTTGTCGCCAGCAGCGCTCCAGTTCCATCAGGCCACACAGACCACGCTCGGCAAACGCCTGCACTACCTTCAGTCCATGTGGCACGTAGCTCTCGTTAAAGATCCTGCAAAGGTAGAAAAATAGATGTGACCCTGAACCACAAAACCAGTCGTAAGGGGCAATTTTTTGAAAGCTAAATGTTGTGTGAATAGGACAATATTTGGCCAAGATACAACTATTTAAAAATCTGGAATCTGAGGGTACAAAAAATCTGAATGTTGAGAAAATCGCCTTTAAAGTTGTCTAAATTAGGTTCTTAGCAATGCATATTACTAATCAAAAAATAAGTATTTATATATTTATGGTAGGACATTTACAAAATATGTGACCCTGGACCACAAAACCAGTCTTAAGTCGCTGGGGTATATTTGTAGCAATAGCCAAAAATACATTGCATGGGTCAAAATTTTAGATTTTTCTTTTATGCCAAAAATCATTAGGAAATTAAGTAAAGATCATGTTCCATGAAGATTTTTTGTGAAATTCCTACTGTAAATATATCAAAATGTAATTTTTGATTTGTAAAATGCATTAAGAACCTAATTTGGACAATTTTAAAGGTGATTTTCTCAGTATTTTGATTTTTTTGCATCCTCAGATTCCTGATTTTCAAATAGATGTATCACGGCCGAATATTGTTCTATCCTAACAAACTATGCATCAATAGAAAGCTTATTTATTGAGCTGTCATATGATGTATAAATCTCAGTTTTGTAAAATTTTACCTTATGACTGGTTTTGTGGTCCAGGGTCACATATTCATGGAACAGAATCTTTACTTAATATCCTAATGATTTTTGGCATAAAAGAAAAAAACTATAATTTTGACTCAAATATTTTTGGCTATTGTTACAAATATACCCATGTTACTTGATTTTGTGGTCCAGGGTCATAAATGTTTTTTTTAAAGAAGTCTCTTCTGCTCACCAAGCCTGCATTTATTTGATCCAAAGTGCAGAAAAGTGCCAAAAATGTTGAAATATTCCTACTATTTAAAATAACTCTTTTCTAGTTGAATACATTTTAATATGTAATTTATTACTGTGATTTCAAATGTGAATTTTTAGCATCATAATTCAGAAATCATTCTACTATTCGGGTTTAATACTCAAAAAACATGTATTTTTTCAGGGTTTCTCTGATGAATAGAAAGTTCGGAAGAACAGCATTTATCTGAAATAGAAATCTTTTGTAACATTATAAATGTATTTATCACGTTTGATCAATTAGAAGCATCTTTGATGAATAAAAGTATTAATTTCTAGAATTTTTTAATTTCAAAATATTTTACTTCAGATAAATACTGATCTTTGGATCTTTCTATTCAAAGAATCCTGAAAAAAGTACTTAACGTTAAATACTGTTGATAATAATGTTTCTTGAACAGCAAATCAGAATATTAGAATGATTTCTGAAGGATCATGTGACACTACAGACTGGAGTAATGATGCTGAAAATTCAGCTTTGATCACAGGGATAAATTACATTTTAAAATATATTTGAATAGAAAGCAGCTATTTTAAACAGTAAAAATATTTTTAAATTTTACTGTTTTGTTGTACTTTTGATCAAATAAATGCAGGCTTGGTGAGCAGAAAAAACTTCTTAAAAAAAAAACTTTTGACTGGTAGTTACACCTGTGCAGTGCAACAATGGATATTGTTTATACTGATTTCATTTGATTGGAAACAGTATCTGATATATTTACTTGAAATGAATTACCAAATGTAAGAATTCGGCATAAAAGATATTAGAAGCCATATTACATTAATCTAATAAGGTTAAAAATAAACTGCCCCTTATAAAAGGTAAACATCCCCTGCACATTTAAGGTGGCAAATATTGGCTATTAATGACAAACTGAAGTAGTCTACATGGCAGTGTTTTTCTCATGACGAGATAAAAATAGCTCTTTGATAACTAAAACATGACGAGACGTGTGTGAGTTTTCGTTGACGAGACGAGAATAGACGAAAATGTTAGTGGGTGGTCCGTTAGACGTTTAAAATGCATGACATTTCTGCTTATTGTGCATGCCAATTAAAACCGAAAAAGTATCTGCCGCTATGGCAAGCCATTTTAGCATTAAATACTCTTTGCCATACTAGTATGGCAAGCCGTTTTAGCATTCTATCCTTGTTTGGTTACGCTCAACACGTCACGTTGTCACTCAGACAGACAGACGATTAACCCTGATGGCGGCAGTTTGCACACAGGGTGGTCGCAAACGGTGAGAGGACCTATGGGTGCATTTCAAATATATGTCTTATGTCTAAAACCATTCCTTCATTATTGTAATTATTGGTGAAAATAGTAGATCCGGAAGCTCACAATGTGTTGAACTATAGATCTGCTATTTTCACAACTTATAAGTGACACTACCCAACAGCAAAATACTTACTGACCTACATTAATTTGTTAAAAGACTACTTTTTCCCCTTTTTTTGACTAAAACCTTTTTGACTTTTCTTCGACTAAAATTGGACTAAAACTATCACATATAGAAGTGACTAAAATTTGACTGAAACTAATAAGCATTTTAGTCCAAAAGACTAAGACTAAATCTAAGATGGTTGTCAAAAACAACACTGTCACATGGGTGGTTTCGGTCAAAACAAGCTACCTGGTTTCCAGCGCAGCAGCTTTCTGAAGCACATCTTGCGTGACCTCCTGCTGTCCGTCACAGAAGAAGCTCTGGATGACTGACAGGAGCTCCTCCTTTCTGGACTGGGGCATCCCGTCGCTGGCGCTGAGGAGAGCTCGTGCGGCCGATCGCACTCGTCGACGGTCTGCATCCTCGAGCAGCCGAATGCCCTCCTCGCAGCCCTGCGGAGCAGAGTATTCCTCGGCCAGCTGCTGCTTCAGGACCCCATCGTGCACGTTTGAGGCCGCGTGACAGGACGTGCAAAGCAACAGGATGTCGTGCGAATTGTGGTCCTTCATCTCAGCCGGGAAGTGGCGCCTGTATTCGTGCGGGACAATGTTCTTCCTAGGTGAACATGGAAAAACAGTAGTTAGAATTACTTTTTTTTCCCACTTTGTAAATAAACTTGTGCGTTCAAAAAAAAAAAAAAAAGTTACACATGGGTGCAAAATGTCCAAAAACTGTCATAAAAATATGATTTAATCATTTTTTCCCCACTTTCACTGATGTTGATTTTTTTAACCAGCATCTGTTCTATCCATAGATACCAAACATTCATTAATTTTCTGAATTGTAACCCTTTAAATGCTGGATTGTTTGCGTAATGCAACAGGTGTTTTTTTTATATATAAAAAAATTAAAAACAGCAGTAATTTCCATATACTAAATGCTGAACATATTTTTTTCTTTGCTTAGTAGATTCTTGGGTGTGTCAGTGAAGAACAACAACATTCATTTTGAGGCATTTATATTTTTATGTAGTGTTAGACTTAAAAAAAAAAAAAAAAAAAATATGTATATGCCAAATTTGGAAAAATGGCACAATCTAGTAAAAAAAAAAAAGAAAAAAAAAAAAAAAAAAAGGTAAAAATGTAAAATCTGAAGCCTTGCTGATAGAATAAATGCCTATTAGCAAATATTGCATCATTTTATAGTCAAATGGTCCGGGGTTAAAAAATTGCAGTTTTAATGGGTTTCAATGTGGACATTTTTGTCCTTAATGTCCTGAGTGTGAGTATTTTTTGTACGTAAGGTAAAATTGATTTTTCTGAAGGAAATGGTGAAATATTCAAATTTCAATATAAATAAATACCTGTGCCAAAATTTATGCAGTTGGCATTAACACAGGCACACTTCTAACAAAAAACAAAACTGAAATGGACAAAAATGTCCATAAGGTCGCACAAGGGTTAAGAAATTAAAGAAAGAATGAGACGAACCTGATGTAAGAGTCGGCTTTTCCGCACACCACACACACGTTCTCTTTGGCTGTGAGGTAGTAGTCTTTTTGGGAGTCTGGACGGCCCGACGGCTCAAACAGCAGCCGGACAATGAAGGGACTGTCACTGACCAATTCTGAGATTAAATCATGTACAGATCATATTTTACTTGCAGTTTTATTACACATACATAAGTTAATTCAACCCTCTGATTGGTCAATTCATCACTCTAATACAGCCGTCTTTTCACTTTAGGGTTCATACAGATATTGTAAAATGTAATTCCAGGACTTTCAAGAGCTTTAAGCACTACTTTTTTAATTTTCAAGGACTTCAGAGATCTCACTTATTAAACAATGTCTTCCATTTTAAATTCTAAAAAAAAAGAAAAAGATAAATGGCAAAAATAAAGTGAAACACATGCAAATTATTACTACTAAAGTATTACAAAGTATACTACACTTTCACTATTGTAAAACCAGTGTTAATTTTCTTAAGGGGTGGTTTGCATGCGTGTATACTTTCTCTTTTCTTTTCTCTTCTTTTCTTTTTTTATTACTGTACTGCATTAATGGTTTGATATTTTCTACTGTTTGAGAAAAAAAAAAAGAGAAGAAAAAAATATTTATGAAATGTAAGAGCATGAGGTGGAACTTCCTAATGTTGTATTGTTTTTTTTTTAATAAGTGGTGGGTAATGGCTGCTTCTTAACCAGTTTGAAAGTGTGACAATCGTATTTTGCATGTCAGGACATTTGCCTTCAACTCTTCAATAAAAAAAAAAAAAAAAAAAGTCTTGTCAGTATTTTTATTATGTAGTAACCTTTTCATAAGCAGCGTATAAAACTAGAAAAAGACTTATGTCCTTATCCACCTTATTTTTCCTGTAAGAGTGAGTGTAGCTATGTGTAAATTTTACAGGTCTGGCTTCCGGTCTCATCTGCGTCCAGCTATTTGTAGCTTTACAAACAGCTCATTTTGCAGCTTTTTATATTGCAAATTGGTGTGTCTTACCATGTTATTTTAACGTATTACCTTAATTATGAACACACTGGTTTGTAGTTCTTTTTCTTCTCGTTATCGTCTTATAGCAGCTAATAAACCGAAAGTCTTGTCCATAGGCTTACTTCCGCGCTGAAAAATGTCATAAAACCCATGTAAAAACATTAAAAAAAAAATTATATTTCTGCACTGTTATTTTAGTATCTCTGACAGACTATTATAGTTTGATAATATTTTAATTAGATTCTATTTTTTAATAGCTGCTAATTACATTTATATTTGGGTTTTTAATTTTAATTTAAGTTTATATTCTTATTTTAATTTATTTAGCGCTGTCATTTTTAATGTTTTTTTTGCCACAGTTTTCATCTTTATTTCAGATTTTCATTTTGTTAGTAAAATAAGCTATACTTAAAACTGAGATGTTGCCAATTACATAAAAAAGTTGTTT